>NW_027179985.1:37500-45351 GCF_036669925.1 Montipora capricornis | reverse complement strand
AAACGGAATTGTGACATACGAAAATGGCTCGTAAAGTTTCGGGACTTTCGAGAAACGGGCCCCTGGCCCCAGTTGTTCAAACGAAGGATAGCGCTATCCGCCCGATAAATCACTATCCAGTGGATAAGTCATAGCGAAACCAGTAGTGCGCTATCCAATGGATAGTGATTTATCCGTTAGATAACGCTATCCACCTTTTGAACAACCGGGGCCCGACTTACAACAGCTCACACGAAATGCATCAGAATGGCTTAGTGAGAATGGTATCAAGCATTGTAGTTCCTGTTTTAAAGAAAATAAAATTGATTGAAAGTGTCAGATTTTGTTATTTCGTCTAATTAATGAAACAGGAAGGGGTGACCGAGGACAATTTCGCCAGCCCGTTCCATCAAAAGCATTCAGTCATTTCTTTATGCTGAACAGGAAGAACAAGTCGAAACAGTAATGCTTGGGAGCAGAAATAATAATCAATGTGTTGGCCGAATGATATGTGCGAGTCCACACAGCACGGTCGTTATGAGCTGTTTCAGCCAGGTCTTCAAGAAGATTTTACTATCCCACGACACAAATGAACCAGGGATGCAGTGCAATTAGTTCAGGCAAATTCATTGTAAGGCACAAACTGCGAAGTAAACACTTGCCTCCAACAATATTTTGGTCTAATTTTAATACAGCAAGGCTCCTGTGAAATCAGGCCAAAAGACGCAAACAAAAAATGTACGAACAATAATGTGGAAGGTTGTGCAGAAACGTCGCTGCAGTTTTCCACCTACATTTTCTCCACGCTATGCATGCATCGTCGACCGTCTTGCCGCCATCTTGGTTTTTCCACTTCCGGTATTGCCGTCCCCTCCCCTCAAACATATTTCGTCCTGTTTTCAATTTTTGATTTTCGTATTTGCGGAAATCAAAAATTGAGTTTCAGTTTTGGAACTGGTTTTTGCATGTTCGTTTCTTTAAGACATTTTAGCAAATCTTGTCCGGTATTTCTATTTTCATTAAATCTGAAGCAAAGGAAATCTATACTAAGATAGAGCTTTGTCGCTTAATCATGTTAATGTGAAAGGCCAAAACAAAGGAGAATTAAGAATTCACCCATGATTTCTGTTTTTCTGAATATCAAAAATTGAAAATCGAAATTTGTCATTCCTAATTTTCAATTTTCTATTTTGATGAAAATTAAATGGACGGAAGGTACACGGACCCCCTCCCCTCACACATATTTCGTCCCGTTTTTCAATTTTTGATTTCCGTATTTGCGGAAATCAAAAATTGAGTTTTCAGTTTTGGAACTGGTTTTTGCATGTTCGTTTCTTTAAGACATTTTAGCAAATCTTGTCACATTCCTATTTTCATTAAATCTGAAGCAAAGGAAATCTATAGTAAGATGGAGCTTTGTCGCTTAATCATGTCAATGTCAAAGGCCAAAACAAAGGAGAATTAAGAATTCACCAATGATTTCTGTTTTTCTGAATATCAAAAATTGAAAATCGAAATTTGTCATTCCTAATTTTCAATTTTCTATTTTGATGAAAATTAAATGGACGGAAGGTACACGGACCTCTTGCCATCATTTTGTCACAGATGCATCCTTTGTTTCGTGAGTTGTCAGTATTAAACACGCAAGGTAACTTGATCACAGGCGGCCGCTAAAATCGATGTCACTTTCGATTTTGTGATTTTACTTGTACGACCAAAAGTACGATAGAAAAATTGAACTCAAATTGAACGTACAAAAATCTCCCGAAATGTTTTTCGCTGATGGTAACTTGTATTATATTCGTGGCACAAAATTTATGATGTCTTCATCTCGCAAATTGTCTTATTCTCGATCGACACTTCCTAAAAGTTCCTTCTGCTCTCCTTAAAAACTACATATCATTGTTTATTTACTTTTGCGTCAATATTTGTTTTGCATACATGTAAGGCAGGCTAACAAAATCTGTACCTTGCTTAGTTCGCATTTTTGGGCATTAAAATAGAATTTTTGGTCGTATGTTCCTGACAGCAAGTTGCATCTTTTGGCGTCTCCCATCCAGTTACTAACCCCGCCGGAAAGGGATTGACTTCAATGCGACTTCAGAGTATACGCTTAGTTTTGAATCGATAATTGAAAGAGTTTTGGCGATTTTAACCCAGACTGGACTACTGGATTTAAGCTTTTTCCTTGACGAGATTTCAAGTTATTGTGAAACGTTTGGTACCAAGTTACTCTAATACTGAAATCAAGATTATGGAATTGTAAAACTAGAACTTTGGACTGGACTATAGAACGCGCAATTACGGAATTTTACATTTTTGAGCATTCTGAGAAATGGAGTTCACATGTTGTCTTCTTGTCTTCGCCACGGCAGATTTAAACAGTTTGCAAGAAACTAAACCAGGATTACGGAACCGGAATTCGAATACATGGCCCGGTTGTTCGAAAGCCGATTACCTTAATCCAGGGTTAGCGTAAACTTTTGTTTAATGTTTTCAACTTTTTGGTGAAAGTTTCCTGTGCTTATTGACTTCTTCTTCTAATGTAAAGTTTCACGGAATGTCAGCCTTGAACAGCATTTGGGAGTAGAGAATAAAACTCGTTTGTTTATTTTTAACCTGAGATTAGCATTAATCGGCTTTTGAACAACTGGCCCAGGATGATAAGTTGTTGAACTGTGATCTGTAATAAGTTTTTCGGATGATTTAAGGCTGATCTTGTAATTTTTGGATGAACGTAGTTAAGGAAGGAAGTAAAACTGTAGGATTTAAATAAAGTCTCATTCCAAAAAATAAATAAATGAAAGATCCCGTATCCCAAGAACCCGCTATTAGGGCTTCCTTCTTTGCATTGGCACATTTAGTAACAGTAATAATGAGTTTTTACAACAGACAACTTCAAGGTACATTACAGATGTATCTTTTTGGTAATCTCTCGCCATTTTCCGAAGTTTACCTGTACTTGAAGTTGACTGTAAGTCGACAATTTGTGTCAACTGTTTGCACATTCCACGGATACGCCTTTGTATTGGAGGCGTCTTGTATTTTAGATTACAAACGGATTGAATTGATAGTTTAAGTTAAGAGGGAAATTAAGAAACGACGACGGCTACGATTACGACAACGCCACAAGGCAATAATATCATTGGTTAAAAGAACATTAATAATTGTGCTGCACGTGCAGCACGGATTTTAGCAAGTTTGTTTGCGATCCTCTGCACAACGACGACGTGAAATCACCAAATTTGAAGTTTTGACGACAACGTGAGCATGCAACAGAGAATCCTTCATTCTCTATTTTGACTCTGAAAACGCTCGTACCAATTTATTCTTTAGGATACTTCGCCCACATTGTAGGACGTGAAAGAGACTGAATAATCGCGAAAGACTTATGATAAAGGAGAGTTATATTTTGAGGTGACGTTTTCGTCGACCCTCGCCGTTGTAGATCTTAAATTCCCTAATGTGACGTGTGACGACGACGCTTACGAGAACGTTATCTAAAAATATTATTTCCAATTATTGAGATAATTAAGCGAGTACTTGAAGTCGCTCGGCGTGGAAAGTGTGTATCAGTATTCCAGGAATAAATTTGGTACGAAAGGGAAAGCATGTTTGGAGAGAAAAATGAAAATTTATCGTCAGGTGCTCGCGGCAGTTCACATAACATATCATGTCGTTGTCAAGGCGAAAACGGTTAAGAAGTGTACCAAAATGTAAAACGCACGTGCTTGGCGTGCAATGCCTCTGTTTTTGCACAGTTTTTAAAACGAACATAAATTTCCTTAAAACGTCCAAATTGTAAGATATTTAAGTATTTTGTGCCATGCTGGGATTGTATTTGCAAGATACGAAGGGTCTTTGCCTAGTTGTAATAATTACAATGACAGCATTTAAAAAAGATGTATGATTTGGGAGGAAAAATATTTTTGATAGAATTTGACGTAGCATAGTCACCAAATTTTAAATAAAATAGACATTTTTGTGCTGAAAATTGCATTATTTTGTCTCAACTGAACGCTTTGATTTGATTAAAGGCTATGACACACAGGACTTTCAATAATCATTTTTTTACAACAGGAAAGTAAATCAGTTGCATCAAATATTACGCCCATCATTAATTTTGTCAAAGAATGAAGTATTAGTTTGAAGTAAACTTAAGTACATGTTAATCCTGATATTGGGTAACTACATAGTCCTATATTGTGTTCACACCAACTAAGTTGGTTTACTGAACCTCGTTACCCAAACCACGCCGAGTTTTTTAAACCTTAACCACTCGACAATTGACTTGAATGATTTGCCTTCGGTTTTATTCAGACCGTCGAACACAAATCTAGAGTACTATGTTTATGCACAGGTTGCACGTGCCAATTAAAGCTAAATATTCCATCTTGCCATCAACAAAGGAAGTGCTTAAACCGCGTTCACACCAACTAAAAGAGGTGATTAGCCTTCTGGGGCCGGGTTCCTGAAAGGTGTAAAAGCTCTATTCCATGCAGCGTTATTCCAGGCACATTTCTCCCTGGAAAAGAGTTATTACACCTTTAAGGAACCGGCCCGTGGTTTGCTTGCTCGCCACTGACTAAATTTCCTTGAAGAAGTATCGTAATATTGTTATTGATAAATATTGAGAATTGTGGCAAAAATACGGTACCCTGGGTTCCAGAGGTTATTTTCTCGCTGTGAAAAGAGCGAGTCACGAAGCGGCGAGAAAAACCTCACTTCCATGCAAACCAACTTATTTTGATTGACTTCCAGAGTAAACCGGTTTTATCCACGTGATAAAAATATTTGTGCAATGTTTACCGGTCACTCTACTGGGAAATTCTCACGGTGGAGTGAATAAATCGTTGTCACTGTCACGTAACAAAAAAATAAAATCGAAGCTGTTCAATGAAATAAACCAAAAACTTGGAATGTTGTAGGAGACAAATTCATAAGTCACCTCACCAGTACTCAAGTCTGTGGGATACATCGTTTCTGAGGTCTTTATCGAAGCGTTTCACGCAACTATTATTTGTTACAATCCAAACGTGAATTGGAGAAATACGAAAATTGCTTGTTCGATTACGCCCCCTCTAAGGCCACCCAACAGCAAACATTCATCCAGCGTCAATGAGACGAATTAATCTCAAACTGCCAGCCATGAATTTGTGATTATCGTGTCGCTATCGCTACTGTACCGTCCATAGTCTTCTTGTACTACACCAGTGAAAAACCGGTTTGATCATCCCCTTCGACTTAACCAATTGGTCGATCGACCAATGAAATCTCCAGGGTCAAAAGTTGACTCTGGAAGTGGAAAGCGCAACGTGATTGGGGCGGCATGTTCAGAAAGGTTAACAGCCTGTACCAGAGGTTTTTCTCGCCGCTTCGTGACTCGCGCTTTTGTCGCTCTTTTCATGGCGAGAAAATAACCTCTGGAATCCAGGGTAAAAATACGGCTGAACTGAACTGAAATGGTGGCGACGTTCTTACCAAACAAAATTAAAATCTCATTTGACCAACTTTTTCAAAGTCGTAACAGCATATGCTGTATCCCGGGAGATTCTCTTACTAGCTCTTTCTTCTTCTATGCTGAAACACGAACTTTCTCTAACTATCTCGCGAGGTACTTGCAGTCAAACTGTGGTTCAATTCTATTTAGAATCGCGCTCAATTCAAAAGATCTAAACTCTCTTTGAGTAAGCCTCCGCTTTACAACAAGTTAACGTAGTTTTTTGGAACTCGAAGAGGGTATTACTAAACAAGAAGGTTGTAATGTTACATAATTTATTTTCAGTTTCTATGAAGAAATTAGCCCTGAAGAGTGGAAAGAACTTGATCAAGAAGCCTGCAAGATTAGAGGTAACTTATAGAGACCACAAGCTATAAGTGCAATAAAAGAGACAAGATATTCTTGTGATTGGTACTTAACGCACACCGGTGGCTCAGTTGGTTGAGCATCGGGCTGTCATGCGAGAGGTCGCGGGCTCGAGCCCCTGCTGGATCAACACTCAGGATCTTAAAATGACCGAGGAGAAAGTGCTGCCTTTGTAATTTCATCTGCAAATGGTTAGACTTTCAAGTCTTCTCGGATAAGGACCACACACTATTCGATAAGAGTAATCCTCGGTGTTGTGGCTGTCCTGTTCTCTCCAGCAGAAGTGGCCAGCTTGGCGGTGATGTCTCTAAAAAGGCTTACGGTGTATGAGGCCACCTAAGCAGAAACAGCCAAAAAGGGACTTTGCCGAGTGCTGGAACATGTAAATGTAAACATGTAAATGTAAATGTCTTGTCAACACTTTGACCTCAAAGATGTAGTCGGGTTCAACAACAGAACCGTGAAATATGTTAAGAGCCGCTGTTCCACTGGCCAAGAGAACCGGTGAGGGTAAAACTGCACCTAATTAATGAATGAAGATAAACAAAATACCACATGGTATTTATACACGTAGCATCTATCGTTTATCTTTGCCATCCTTTTAGAACAAATTATATGCTTCTAACCTATACTAGTATTTTAGACTCCGAGCTTCAAAAAGGAATGCAAGAAGCTATTAAACCACAATAGGGCCGTTTATACGAGAGAAAATGAGCCGCGGCTTACTCTGGCTGCGGCTTACATACGACCCCGTGGCTTATAAACCCCGCGGCTTACAAACACCCCGTATAAATGGTACAAAATCTACGTTCACGGCTTTCTCAAGCCGCGGCTTATCCTGGCCTGGGAGTTTATACTCGTATGATAGTTCCTTTCGTGTATTATGCACGCCGCGGCCAGAGTAAGCTTATTTTCTCTGGTATAAACGGCCCTAATGTTCTCTTGAGTACGCGATAGAAGAAAGATGTTAAAAGCAAATTCGTAAAAACACTCCACGATAGGGCGGTTTTCAAATGAGTGTCGTAAAACCAAAACCATAGTAATTACTTTAACCAATCAAAAAGGACGGAAACTATCCAGTAAGCCAATCAAAACTCGAAGTAATTACACGTAGCCGACACAAAAGGCTGGAAAATATGCACGCGCGAGCCACAATTGGTTTTGGTTTCACTTGTGATTGGTTGAAAAAGTGGCGCGAAAACTTTGAACCAATCACTGAGTGAAGGAGATGCAAAACCAAAGTAATTAGCTAATTACTTTCGACACTCAATTGAAAACCGCTCTACTCACGCCAAAAGATTTAAGTAATTCCTTTGAAAATGACCAACAATCCAGATTTTTGTCAAACTTGGCGCAATTGATATTCATACACAGGACATTGAAAAATGCAATAAAAAGATGGGGTCCCCGCACTTGTTTTCGCGCTGTATGACCTTTATTCTAATTGCTTTTTACCGAATTACGGGAGAAGCGTTCGAAACTTGATCAACCGGAAAAACTGTTGTTATATAGCAAAAGCTACTGAATATTACTGAAAACTTGAGCCTACTTTTTTGTCTAGGCTGTAATCTTTTAGTAAAGTGATTTCAAATTCATCAATCTTGCAAATAAATGTAAGCAAATCGGACCACTACAGTCGTCACCTTGCAGTCAGTGTCTGGCGCCATTGAAATGCAGTTTCACATCATTTATATGTAAATACTATAATTTCTACTATCCAACTCTTTTTCTCCTTAAAATATGTTTTCCGTATACCTATTACGTGTAAAAAAACCATTAAAATGAGGGGGGGAAGGGGGTCATCTTGCTCGTTTCTTCACAACACGACGACAAATGGACGGCAAATGGGAGATTTCGGCTTCAAAATGATCACTTTCCGCAAAAGGACTGGGGCGAGTTTCAAAACAACAACTTCTTAACCGAGAAGAATTATCATGATTGCGCTTAAAAGCTTTTGAACAGCAAAAGCGGCCTTTGTTGCTCTCTTCAAATGCATGGCCGGCGAG
>NW_027179985.1:12500-32500 GCF_036669925.1 Montipora capricornis | reverse complement strand
CACAAAGGCGGGAAGACCAAGTAGTCCGGCTTTTTTGGCGCCACCCACGTGTAAACGTGTAAACGACGAGAACTCAATGTTTTTTTTCCTTGCGTAAAATTCAACCTGATATTTAAGTCATGGTTCTTTCTAAACAATCTTCTTTAAAAGACATGGCCTAAATAAAATACCAGAGGAAGAGATGCATATTTTCTTGGAAGGAAATACGTTTACAAATCCCGGCGGAATTTTGGAGTCCATGGCTGACTTAAGTTAGGGATCTTTGGTATTTTAAAGCCCGCCGCACAGGGCGAGGAAAGACTGAGCTCAGCAAACCGCCTCGCGAAGCAGTTTTCTTAGCTTTTTCCTCACATTCTGCGGCGGCTACGGCAACAACAACACTACAAAACAAATATATTATCGGGTTAAAAGGGAAAAAATAATCGTGCTGCAAAGGAGGCACGCATTTCAGGGAACGTCTTTGCCATACTCCACAAAACAACAACGTGAAATCAGGGAGCTTAAGCACACGCGTTTTTGAAACCGGGACGGCAACCGGAAGAGAAAATTTCGCGTGCCTGGACAGTGGTTTCTCCCACATTTTTATACCAATCATCTCTAATGGAGAAAAGATACTTAGCAATGTAAGTGTGGTTGTGTGAAGACAAGTTAAAAGGGAAAACAGCTCTTTTTTGCTCTAATCTTTATCCAGTTGCTCTTCACTAATATGATTTCCCGCCAGAAAAACGCGGGTTTCCAAATGCAAGGCTGCCACGCAATTTTCTCTTCCTTTCCTTCCTCGGCACATATTAAGAAGGAAAACATTATCTAAAAGCTAACCGTTGCAAATAAGTGTACACGGGTTGGCAAATGCAACGCTTACACGCGATTTCCCGCCAAGGAAAATTGCCCGAACTCTCCCGTCCCCAGAGGCTGGCCTGCCTCCCCACCTCCACCCTGACAGCCTGTACGGGCAGAGTGATCGAGAGTTGGCCAAATGAGAGCGCAGACAAAACCGAGAGCCTGGGAACCACCCTAGGAAAACCATTTCTGACGTAAATATGGTGACTAGTTAGCCGGTATGTTCAGCTACCAAGACCGACAAAATGAATTTGTGCGCAAATGAAAAGCTTCTGCATTGCATGTTTATTTCTAATGCTTACGCGGAAGAAGGGGAAGAAGGGGATAATTATCCGAATCGAGGGATGCAAAGAAGGGGATAATTATCCGAAACGGGGTCAAACGAAAGACTGGATAAAGTGTCTTTGCGAGAAGGGTTACAGACCTTTCCCCATTAATTCAAGCACATATTACAAAGAGTTGCTCGTCTCGCAAAATTAAATGCACTGCAAACAAAATAAATTCTAACTATTGAAATAAAATACAATCCCACACTGAAAAGAATCCAAATCCGGCACACTTCAAACAAAATAAATCCGCACACTGCAAACAAAATGTCATCGCATACACCGAAAAAATAAATCTTCGCACACTGCAAACAAAAAAACTGTTACTCACGGCAAACAAAATATCCTTGCACACGGCAAACAAAGTATCCTCACAAACTTCAAACAAAAGTTTCTTCGCACACTGCAAACAAAGTAAAATCTCTCACTCCCAGAAAAATCTGCTCCGCGAACAAAAAGCTATAAAAAAATACTGAACGCGCAATAACATGGGAAAAGTTGGAACCGGCTCCAACAAACATGTTTGTAGAAATCGCTTTGTTGGAGGAAACATCTTCTTGTTCAGGGGAAGTTTTTATACATAACGTTTTTCATTCTGACGAATTATTTGCCGGCATTCTATTTCCTCTTCAAGCATACAACGGCACGAAACGACGGTCCGAAAGGTGCTGATCGAGGAAAACTAACCAGCAAGTTAACATGGATTGGACTAACGATGGTGGACTGTGGATGGAGTGTAAAGAACAGATTACTTGGTGTAAAAGACACACTTATAAAAGACAGACTTTGAAGTTAGGAAGCCAACTATCGATGAGTGTGAATCCACGATAGTGGCTTCATATTCATATACTTGAAATGGAACGGTTTGTATTGTATGGCCTATAGCATGTCCCTTGCTCTAGACTTCGAGTTTATTGACTGTTCCAGCAGAAAACTAGCATCACACCAGTATATAATAATGAATAATTGGTATAAAGTAATCCATTAAAAAGTAGATACAATATGCGTTCAAATTGACAAAGACTTCTCTACTGTAAAAGTAGGTAAAAAAAAGAAATTAATAAAGGCGTTCTCTATTCTCAATAAGAAAGTTACTAACAGCAGACTTAAAGATATCACTGTTCTCAATGTGAATCAGGGTGGCTTAGTGGTTTTCTATCGGACCTCCCACCACTGCGAGCCGGGGTTCCACTCTGGCCCCAGCTTGCATATGGGCTGAGTTTCAGTCACATCTCAACCTGACTCAAGGGTTTTTCTCCGGGTACTCCGATTTTCCTCACTCATGAAAATCGACTCACAGCTCATTAACATCTAGCTGTGCTGCTGTGCTCTGACATCATACATCAACTGTATAGCGGCAGGCAGAGGCGCCTTCGTATGCTTTCAGGCCGATATCGTGAGCTGCGCCCTTTCACAATTCAGTCCCTAATACTGCACGTAAAGGGTGATTAGCACTGCCAATAATTGTTATTGTTTATTATTATTATTATTATTAAGTAGTTTCTTCGAAATACATTTTAAGATAAAAACTAGCGATAAAATTTTCCGACGTTTCGATCTCGCTGAGATCATTTTCAAGTTTGAAAAAAGTGAATAAAACTTTGCCTATAAGAAGTAAAATCACACGTGAGAATATTAAAAGCGATAAAAATGTGGAAACATGTACTAAGCGTTACAAAAGGTAAGTGATAAAAATTTAAAAAAGGCTAGATAACAATAGCTTTTTATAGCTCGGAGTATTTCATATATTCTTTTGTAAAGCTTTTGTCCTATTGTTATCTAGCCTTTTTTAAATTTTTATCACTTACCTTTTGTAACGCTTAGTACATGTTTCCACATTTTTATCGCTTTTAATATTCTCACGTGTGATTTTACTTCTTATAGGCAAAGTTTTATTCACTTTTTTCAAACTTGAAAATGATCTCAGCGAGATCGAAACGTCGGAAAATTTTATCGCTAGTTTTTATCTTAAAAAATTATTATTATTATTATTATTATTATTATTATTATTATTATTATTATTATTATTATTATTATTATTATGATTATGATTATGATTATGATTATGATTAATGTGTCTAACTCTAGAAACTGAAAGAGTTCATTTCCATGCCAAAATTTTTGTGTGTGTTTGCAACATTACAAACAGTTTCAAAGTTTCAATTTGGCTTCTGACACATTTCCTTGATAAAAACTGGTCTTTGAAAGTCTATACTCTCCCTAGTAAAATTTCTAATGGGCCTCCATGGGGGGTGGGGGTGTGGATACCTTTGACACTGTGCAGTGAAAGAATGGTTTGATATTTACTCGGCTTAGTATATGTAAAGAAATCTACCAGCCCTTTTAAGCCATTCCTTTCTGCATTAATCCACAATATTATTAAAAGTTGACCAAATTTGTCAAATTGCGTTTTGGTAATGTTTTTCAAACGCCAGCACTTTTCGCATGCAATTTGTTCATCACACAATCATTAAAAATTCACTTTTTATGAAAGCTAATACCTGATTGACGTAAAGATGCAGAGTCAGAGGTTAACGCTTGCTGTTTTATAGCACTTGGTTTGTTGCTTCCATCTACTGACGGATAACTGAATCATGCTATTCTGTCATTCAGCAGGTCAAGTGTAAAATACTTCTCCCCTGTAATGTTCTGTTGTAGCAGCAGTTGTATTTGAAGTGTCAAGACTCCTTCTAACTGGTCACATCTAGGTCAAGCCCATCCACTACATGGAAATATCTTCACTAAGGATGAGCGCCCTCTTCACCAGATAAGTGGAAGACAATGTTCGATCATTTTCTACCAGCCGGCAATGTCTTTTGTGACTGGCACCCTCCACATCTGTAGTATTGTGTCTTCACCACTACACTACGACGACGAATATGCTCAACCCAACACAATTTTTTTTTTCATTATTTACTTTTGTATGATTTGTCAATTAGTATTTATGTATAATAACCAAAAGTAATCCTAACCTGACCCTATTTTTTTTCGTTAGGCTTACTTTAGGCTCCAAAAAGGTTTCTTCAATCCATCTGAGTGCGTATTCAAGCCAGGTAAAATGAGGATCACCAATTTAACCGAATTTAAAACGGATTCAACCTGAAAATGGATTTTACCGGCAACATTTGTTGCAAGGGAGCCTAGTTGGCTTAACCACCGTTTTTGGGAGAAGGGTTGCGTGACATCTCCAAAATCGACTGCATGCTTGGTCCGAAATATCTAGAAAAGTGTCCATATAGACCTTCTTAGCACTTTCTTTTTAGTTTTACCAAAATTTTCCTTTTCGTCCAAAACTTGAACCGGATTGTATAGTGATCAGATTGGGCTGGTTTCGCTCCTGGGGTCTCCCCTGGGTGAGCTGACCGGCGGACTGGTAAGCCGACCTAGCCCAGTGTGCCACAATCTGTGCTAATTGGTCGAACAAACTAAACATAAGCTTAGTAGACCCTTCCACGGTTTTTGGCGCCATCTTGGCTGGGGGCAAACACGGCTAAATTTACAGTAAATGTATGCGATTTTGGCCGACTTTGAACCGCTGAACCACCGCCAAAAAGAGAAAGATTTCCAACTTCTGCCACTACATAGTTTTATTAATATCATTCATTCAACAGAAAATAAGGCCATTAGGGAAGGTATGACGTCCGTAAATTCAAATAATGAATCTTCTTATTTTGCTTTTAATTTCGCGGCAATTTGTCGTGATGATTTAAGAAGGGTTTGTATGAAATCTTAAAAATTCGTTCATGCATGGTCTTTGTAGTCTGAGTCTGTTCTTTATATTTCGGTATAAATGTCTTTAAAAGACACTTTTACTGTAGAAATCTGTTTCTTTTTAGCGGCGCTACAGCGGTTCAAAGTCGGCCAAAATCCCATATATTTACTTTAAATTTAGCCGTGGTTGCACCCCAACCAAGATGGCGCCAAAATCAGTGAAACGGTCTATTCCGTGGCAAATGGGCCATGCATGTTAGTGGAGATCTTGGTATAATGATGCAGAACTGCAGAAAGCCGACATTCTCCGGGTAATTGAATGGGCCATTTCCGAGTTGCCGTTTGTCTCGGCCTCGAAGTGAGTCTTGGTGTTCAACTATTGTAAGGGAAATGAGTTTGATTTACATAAGAATACGCAACTCATTTCCAATGGAATGATTGTGCACCAGGACTCGCTTTAACTCTCCAAAGTTAGTCACCTAATTGCTTTTTGAAATCTTAAAACTATGTATATGTATAATTAAAGACCACTTTCAAGATAAGCGGATCGCACATTCCCAAATAGTTTTTCGGGCGTACAATTCGAGACTTTCGAGAAACAGGAGAAAAACTAGTTCCGAAACTTTACGGGCCTTTTTCAGGTGCCACGATTTTATCTTAATTCCCAACGGTAGGTTCTGTCAAGTAGTCAAACTTCGCAATCACCTTAGTTTTATTTTAAAACCATGTCAAAAGATCCAGATCCTCTTTTCAAAACAAGCAGATCACAATAGCTGAAATGGCTTTTTGTGCCCGAGAAGGTTGCAGGACTTTCAAGAAATGGGTCCCAGACCAGAAAAGCTGGTTGTGAAAAAGCGATAAGTTTTCAAGATCAAGTAAGAGTGAAATGATTGCGAAGTTTGGTTGCTTAAAACCTCTTAGTGATAACCCCAAAAAGTGCAAGGAGATGACTTTGCGTTTTCGTAGAGTCGTGGACCATCTCCCATCAGCCTTGGCCATAGACACTAAGGCCCTTGAGTCAGTCGATGCTCATAAAGTATTGGGCGTTACAATTCAAAGTAATCTCAAATGGGAATTGCACATTAATGAGGTTGTGGCTAAGGCGTCAAAGAGGCTGCATACTCTTCGTGTCCTCAAACGCGGCGGAGAACCACCTGCAGACCTACTTAAGGTTTATTTTGCGCTCATTAGGTTTGTCCTTGAATACTGCTGCCCTGTGTGGCATAATGCCCTCCCCATCAAACTATCAGATAGCATCGAGCGAGTGCAGAAACGGGCGCTGCGTATCATCTTTCCTGCACTGCACTACCAAGAGGCCTTAGCTACTACCGGGTGTGTATCACTTCACACAAGAAGAATGGAGTTGGGGAGCAAATTATTTAGAAAGATAAATGAGCCCGAGTCCCGTCTTCGCCATCTTGTTCCACCGACTCGGTCGCAGGCGCACGGCCGCTCCCTTCGCAACAAGAACAGACCATCCCTTATAAGTTGCAAAACTGAACGCTTTAAACGAAGTTTTTTCCTGCGATTTGCCTTTATGCTCGTGGCATGTAATTTAGGAACTTATGGGAATTCAATGTGTAACTTGATTTCTAGTTTTTTATCTAATTTATTGTATTTTATCCTCTCATTATTGTAAGGCCCAGTCCATTTTGAACATGATGTATTAGTTTTATCTTTGTAAATAATTTCGCAATTCGCTTATTTCTAAGCGCGACGATTTTATCAATAAACCAGACTTACGTACCTTACAGGGATTATGGGCGCTCGAAAAGAATTGTTTTCCGGACTCTCGAGAGAAATAGGGCGATTTTGGATGCATGAGGAAGTATGAAAATTCACACAAAAAATAATGGCGTGGAGAGGGCTTACCACTAACACATGATGATGACACTTTATGTCAATAGGGCGTGGCCCTATGAAACTAATTTACAAAATGACTAGCTGTCCAAACGATGGAATGTAGCACAATAATATACTAAAATGAAACAATGATAAAAGTTAAATTACTTAAAACGTTAAGTTATAAAAAAAATGCACTAGAGTTAATGAAAAAATGAAAACAATTTCTCCATTTTAAAAGTGTCAGGCGTGCATGATGTAGTCAAAGTAGTTTCTTTTGAACTGTTTTAGGTATCACTTATCTATTCCACGATTGAGGAGCATTAAAGAAGGACATTCGTTTTCTGTTATTGGTTTGCGGGATCGCGGGAGGCGATAAGGCATCCGAGGTCTAGTATCATGTGACTCCAATATTTCAAGGATAACAGTTTCTCTAAAAGGTAGTCATGGGCACGTCCATCCAGGATCTTTTAAAAAGATTCAGTCCTCTTTCAATGGCGATGTGATTAATTAGCAGCCATCCAAGTTTATAAAATAAGGCTAGAGTTCTCTCCTCAAATGGACAATTTTTTTCCAAATTTGGTGTCACTGTTCTAGCCGTGGCCCCAAATTATTATTTCTCACGCCTTGCCGTAGTATTTCACAGCTGCGCCTGTTCCCTTTCGAAAATCCGGTGAAACCTTAATGTTTGTGGCCGTCATTTTTGCCATCAGATATATGGCTCAAATACAAGCGTTTAATGTGTTATTATAAAACTTCCTAAAGAGGTCTACGTCAGATAGACAAAACGTTTCGGAGAAAAAAAGTTTTACAGATACAGTTTGCAGATTGCTGCTCACTAGTTTAGTTTTTTTTTAAATTATGCGATATTTACTTGGCAGGGATTTTTTGACGCGGACGAGAACACCAATGCGCTTTAAAGATTGGCTACATGGTTTGACCAAGTCAGAGTGGGGTCTACATTTCCACATTTCCCATTGTTGGTTGAATAATTAGCGTATCGAAGGTAGCTTCTCCATTGTTGTTCCTGTTTTACCTCGAGTTTTCTCGATGGACGCGGGGGGCAACTACTTTAAAAATACTGGTTGCCTAATAGACCATATTCAAAATGGAGATCAATAAATTATTCCTTCGTCTGTATTTTGTTCATGGAAAAATTCAAAAGTTAACAGCTTAGGCGAAAGTTTATGCCATGAAGCGAAATGGATAGTATTAATTTTCGTTTTTATTTCAAAGTCAAACGAAAATATCTATTTACAAGAAAAGTGAAAAAAGAAACATACAATGAATATAAACAGTTTTACAAAGAGACAAGATACCGTGTTCATATAGTCAAAAATACAACAAAAGTCGTCCGTCTTGCCAACCAGACGTTACGTTTGGCCAACAAATTGTCAGAAACACAAGTAGGCAGACTATAAACCCCTTATTATCTCTGTTTTTGGACTTGTGAGGGTGATAGTGAGTTACGTCTTGCGAAGGTGTGTTAAGCCTTGTGAACCTTGTGACGGTAAGTTACGCCTTATGAAGGTCAGTTATGCCTTGTGACTGTAAGTTACGCCTTGCGAAAGTGAGTTACGGCTTGTGACGGTGAGTTACGTCTTGTGAAGGCGAGTTACGTCTTGTGAAGGTGAGTTAGGCCTTGTGAGGATGAGTTCTGTCTTGCGAGGATGAGTTACGGCTTGTGACGGTGAGTTCCGGCTTGTGACGGTGAGTTACGCCTTGTGAAGGTGGATTACGGCTTGTGACGGTAAGTTACGCCTTGTGACAGTGAGTTTCACCTTGTGAAGGTGAGTTACGCCTTCTGACGATGAGTTCCACCTTGTGACGGTGAGTTACGCCTTGTGACGGTGAATTACGTCTTGTGAGGGTGAGTTACGGCTTGTGACGGTGAGTTGCGCCTTGTGACGGTGAGTTTCGTCTTGCGACGGTGAGTTACGCCTTGTGACGGTGAGTTACGTCTTGTGAGGGTGAGTTACGGCTTGTGACGGTGAGGTACGGCTTGTGACGGTCAGTTACGCCTTGTGATGGTGAGCCTTATGCATTAATAGCACATGCAACCCGGTGCCCTGTCCAGCTTCATCTCATCTTCAGAACGTTCGTACACATCCAGTTATTGGGTTCTTCAGCCATATTGCACAATATGAACGATGTGGCCAGCATCCACCGGCAGAAATTTAAACTTTAAAGCGCGGGATTTTGTTCACAATACATATAGTTAAATATAATTTAACATAGTTAACGACTAGGAGCTAGTCTGGTCAGTAGTGTTTTGCAGGCGGTTGTTAGTGTCTTGGCCGTCTGGTAGCGTTGTTCAGCGTTTTGGTGCGTTCTGTAGCGTTTGTTATAGTTACGTGGTTCACGACCGGGAGCTAGTCCGGTCAGTAGCGTTTTGCAGGCGTTTGTTAGCGTTGTTATGCGTTTTTGTAGCGTTTGCAGCACTCTTTAGGTTGGGGGAGCCCTGGGGCTGACATGGTTCAGCGGTATTCCTGCGTAGTGCATGCGTTGTCCAATGTGCTTGCAGCGTGTTTGTTGCTCTGTTGGCGTGGCGTTGTGAGTCGGTTTAGGAGTTTAGTGGTTCTCGGCGTTCTTCTTCTCGCTTCGTTGGCTATCTCGGTCGCTGTCCAGGTTGAAATAGAAGTTCTTCGATCTTCGACCGTCTCCATCTCGTCTTCACCGCCGTGTTGTGGTTCGTCTTACCTTCTCTTGTACCAGTTCCGATAGTCGGCTCGTCGCTCAGATAGCGTGGCGTTTCTTTGGCGGGCTTAGTGTAGCGGTTCCCAGTTGTGGTCAACAAAGGAAAACAACAATAGAGAAAACACAAGGATTTCTTCCGTCATCGACCGTGGTTTCCTCGCCCTCTGTCGTGTCTGTTGGTTTGTCTTTACTCGCTCATCGCTCTTTCGTGCTTCGGACCATCGTGTGCTCCGATACGTTTATTTTGGCGGGCTTAGTGTAGCGGTTCCCCAGTTGTGGTCAACAAAGGAATAAATTCTAAGGATTTCGTCAGTCATCGACCAGGGTTTTTTCTTCGGCGGCTGTCGTGTTTATTGGTTTGTCTTTCCTTCACTCGTCGCTCTTTCGTCCCTGGACCGTAGTGTGCTCGCCGATCCGTTAGCGTTGCCAAAGGATTTCGTCCTTCATCGCCCGCGGTTTTTTCTCGCTCTCTGTCGTGTTTGTTGGTTCGTTTTTCACTTCTTTTTCGTGGTCGCCGCTAACTCGCTCGTCGCGGGTTGGTGTTCGATCATACATCATGCCGAACCCACCTCGTTCAACCAACAATAGCTTGTCCGCTGGACTTCGTTCGGAGGACATACCTCTCTTGTCCCCCGCGCCGATGGTGGTTTCTACGGCTCCCTCTGGCCCCGTGGCGCCTTTGGCCGTCGATTCGATCGCCGAGGCTGTTGTTCGCGCGCTTGGAAGCACCCTTCCGACTATCATCTCTTCAATTCAAGGGAGCGCCCCCTCGCCATTACCCCCTTCCGTCCTTGGCACTTCTGTTGGCGTCACTCCATCTAGCTCCTCTGGATCGACTGCTGTTTCTTGTGATGTCAATGTCTCGTCTATGGCTTTTGGGGCGTCATCAGGTACGTTTACTTTGCCGGCATTCGTTCCTACCTTTTCTCCTGTGTCGGCCATCACTGACTCAAGCTCGGCCCGCTTCATGGCCCCCATTACCTCTCCATTCGCGAGTCCCAGTGTATCCGGCAGCCTGCCAAGTTTTGGTAACTCTGGATCAGTGCCTACGTCTGAGAAGGCTTTCATTGTTGGTCCTGGTCATGCACCAGTCCCGGCAAAATTGGCCAAGAAGATCATCGAGGGCCAGTTCGTGGAGTTGGCGGATCTACTTACAGTCAATCTCCGAGCTGGGGATCAGGAACCACAGACCTTCCTGGAGGGTAAACTCCTGGTGTCCAACGCAAAACGCAGGCAGGTTGAAATCAAGGATATTCTTACTTGGACTGAGGCCTTCACGATTTTCCAGCTGGTCCTGTGTGCCTCTCACCCCCTGCGTTGGTTAGACTTGACCAGATATAAGCTGCTCATTATTCAAACAGCCCGCCAATATCCAGGTCTGGCTTGGCTTGAATACGATCTGGCCTTCAGAAGGGATGCCGCTGCCTCGGGCCTTACGGATTGGTCCAAAATGAATTTGGATCTGTATAGTTTTCATTTGCGTTTGCCAGCATCGTCCTCACTGCACCCCAGGCCGTCTTCCCTTTCCGGGTTTCCTCAGTCTTCCTCAGACAGCCCAGACTCCCACCGACGCACACCATTCTGCCATTCCTGGAATGAAGGGAAATGCCGGTGGCTATTTGGGAAGTGCAAGTTCCGCCACAACTGCAGCAATTGCGAGGGAGAGCATACCAAGGCTAACTGCCCCTTTCCCCGCTCAGCTGGATTTCGTTCCCGTTCCCGCTCCCCCTCCCCTGGAGGGAGCAGGGGACAGTACTGAGGGGCGAGGTTCGCCCAGTGTTGTGTTTGTACATAGTTTGAATGATGTGATTGCGTTGCCTCGCCAGCCGAATGGATTGCCTCAGTTGGCAAAGTTGTTTTGTCCTGTTCCAGTTTCAGTTCCAGTCTCAGTTCCCGTTTCTGTTCCAGTTAAGCCCAGCGTTCCAGTTGTCTCTTTTGCCCGTTATCTCCGGTGTCTCAGGTCACACCATTACAGTTGGATCAATTTCAAGCCGAATTATGCCACCATCCCAACAAGTCAGCTGTGGCATTTGTGACTTCTGGCATACGGGATGGATTTCGGATAGGCTTTGACCCATCCTTGGTGTCCCTCAAATCTGCATCTTCAAACATGCGTAGCTCTGCTGAGCACCCATCAGTGATTGACTCCTACTTGCAAGCTGAAGTCTCTTCTGGCAGGGTGGCAGGTCCTTTTCCAGTGCCCCCGCTTCCGTCATTGCAAATAAGTCGTTTCGGGGTGATCCCCAAAACTAATCAGCCTGGGAAGTGGCGTCTCATTTTAGACCTATCATCCCCAGAGGGGCAAAGCGTCAATGACGGCATCCCTAAGCCCCCGTTTACAGTTCAGTATGTTTCAGTGGATGCTTTCATTGATGGCATAATGTCTCTGGGTCGAGGAACGTTAATGGCCAAGTTCGACGTGGCCAGTGCATATCGGAATGTGGCTATCCACCCAGACGATCGCCCCCTTCTTGGCATGAAGTGGCGTGGGCAATATTTTGTGGATTTGGTGCTCCCTTTTGGGCTGCGTTCAGCACCATTTATTTTCACCGCCATTGCAGACCTGGTTGAATGGATCCTGGTTCACAATTATGAGGTTACATTTCTCCGTCATTACTTGGACGATTTCCTCACTTTGGGCCCACCGGCGTCCCCTGTGTGCCACAACAACCTTCAAACCTGCGTTCGTCTGTGTACAAAACTTGGCCTTCCCCTTAATCCAGATAAGTTGGAGGGACCCGCGACTCGTCTTACAATCCTTGGGATTGAACTTGACTCCGAGAACCTTCAGGCTCGCCTTCCGACTGACAAGAGAGATAGGATTGTTTCACTGTTAGATGAGTGGTCGGCAAAACGTTTTTGTAAACGTCGCGAGCTGGAATCCCTGATTGGCCATCTCCATCACGCCTGCAAGGTCGCCCCACAGGGTAGGACATTCCTTCGCCGGATGATCGACTTGCTTTGTGCCTTTCGCCGTGATGATCACCCCATTAGGCTTAACCAGGAATTTCGGCGGGATTTAACCTGGTGGCGGGAACTGTTCCAAACTTGGGATGGCCTCAGTTTTTTCTGCATGCCCACATGGGCACCTCTCCCGGACTTCCAGGTCTCATCGGATGCAGCGGGCTCTTTGGGCTATGGAGCTATTTTTAAATCCCACTGGTTTGCTGGTGCCTGGTCAGCTGCACAAAGTTCCTCATCTATAGCGTACAAGGAGCTCTTCCCAATTGTAGTGGCAGCCTATCTGTGGGGCTGTCAGTGGGTATCTCGGCGGGTCGAGTTCTTTTGTGACAACGAGTCTGTGGTGGCTGTACTTAAGTCTGGCACCTCGCGGGACAAAAACCTAATGGTGTTGCTGCGCTATTTGACTATGCTGGCCATCCATCATTCCTTCTCATTTACAGCTTCATCTGTTCGAGGCAAAGCTAATCCAGTTGCTGATGCACTCTCTCGATTCCAATTTCAGCGGTTCAGACGCCTGGAGCCACAGGCCGACCCAACCCCGTCTCCTATTCCTGCTTCCCTTCTGGCAGCGCTTCAGATGCCTTGACTCAGAAATGTTGTTTCCTACTTACCCAAGGTCTTGCACCTTCCACCCGACGAGTGTATCGATCCGCCCAACGTCGATTTACAGACTTTTGCCGCCAGGATGGTCGTGCAAACCAGGATGGCTCCATCCCCCCAGCCACTGAGGAGACTCTCATGCGCTTTGCTTCCTTCCTGGCCGACAACCTGAACCATTCCTCCATCAAGGTCTATCTATCAGCAGTGCGCTCCCTTCACATTGACCATGGCCTTCCCGACCCGCTAGTCAACTGTCTTCGTTTGCAGCGTCTGCTAAGGGGTATTAAGCGAGTTCAAGGTCCAGTGTCACCCAGGCGCCTACCTATCACCGTTGATCATCTGAAGGTCATTCAGTGCTCTTTGGACCTGTCTACTAGAGACCATGTGATGTTGTGGGCTGCGTGCTGCTTGGCATTTTTTGGGTTTTTGCGTGCGGGCGAATTCACGGTCAACTCGGCCTTTGATCCTCACACCCATATGACTGTTAGCGACCTGCAAGCGGACTCCTTGGTGAATCCCTCTTGTTTCAAAGTCCGTATCAAGTGTTCCAAGACAGACCCCTTCCGTGCGGGTTGTGATATCTACTTGGGGCGTGGCTCGGGCTCTGTGTGCCCCATAACAGCGTTGGGCACGTACTTGTCTCTGCGTGGGTCTGCTCCAGGGCCCCTGTTCTTGTTTAGTGATGGTCGTCCTCTTACCCGGCAGCAGCTATCATCCTTTTTGCAGTCTACCCTACATGGGGCTGGGTACTCCGGCGCCTACTCCGGCCATAGTTTCCGGATTGGGGCGGCGACCACTGCAGCGGCACGTGGTGTTCCGGATCACCTGATCAAAACCTTGGGACGTTGGTCGAGCGAGGCATACCAGATCTATATCAGAACTCCAGTTAGTTCCATTGTCCGTGTTTCCTCCCAGTTGGTGGCGTAACAGGTAGTGGATTTCTCTGGTTACCAGCGGGGGTGGGTGCCTCAGGTTTGGCCTATCGGGGGCTTAGGCCTAGTTGACCCGAGCCCCCTTGCTCCGGGTTCTTCTTACCCGGAGATCCCTTCGGCATGGCGCGGGGGGCTCGTGGCTTGGTTGCGGGTTGGGCAGGCCAGTCGGGTGTTCTAGCGCCTTGGGGATGTGACTGCGGTTGCAGCCCCCAGGCTTCCTGGGCACCTACCCTCCACTGGCGACGTGGGCGTTAAATATAGTTAAATTTAATTTAACTTAGTTAAAGACTAGGACCTTGTCTGTTCATTAGTGTTTTGCAGGCGGTTGTTAGTGTCTTGGCCGTCTGTTAGGGTTGTTCAGCGTTTTGGTGCGTTCTGTAGCGTTTGTTATAGTTACGTGGTTCACGACCGGGAGCTAGTCCGGTCAGTAGCGTTTTGCAGGCGTTTGTTAGCGTTGTTATGCGTTTTTGTAGCGTTTGCAGCACTCTTTAGGTTGGGGGAGCCCTGGGGCTGACATGGTTCAGCGGTATTCCTGCGTAGTGCATGCGTTGTCCAATGTGCTTGCAGCGTGTTTGTTGCTCTGTTGGCGTGGCGTTGTGAGTCGGTTTAGGAGTTTAGTGGTTCTCGGCGTTCCCTCCCTCTCCCCCCTTTCTTTTTTTTTTTTTTTTGTGCTCTTTTTTTTGTGTGTTATTATTATTATTATTATTATTATTATTCCACTGAGCTATCTGGCTCAAGTGTGACGGGTGCCTTAGGGGGGCCTGGCGCGGGGGGCTCGTGGCTTGGTTGCGGGTTGGGCAGGCCAGTCGGGTGTTCTAGCGCCTTGGGGATGTGACTGCGGTTGCAGCCCCCAGGCTTCCTGGGCACCTACCCTCCACTGGCGACGTGGGCGTTAACGTCATGTTCAGTGTATTTGTCACTTTAATTTCCTACACCTTATTAAACTTTCCAGAGTCAAGACATTCGTTTGACACTTTCCTGGCTGGTGTTACAGGTTTGTCTTGTTTTCTTTGTCCCACAGTTCTTAAATGGGACTGATAATTTTAACAAAAATGACTCTTCATCTGAATGATAAATGAAACAACATGCTGAAGTCACCTCGTCCGGGTGTGTAGAGTCTTGAGGACTGCTGGTGAACTGGGCACAAGTCATTTTCAAAGTTAAGTGATCCAGCGTGTTGGTGGGTATACGCGTGTGTACGGAAGTCACGACCAGTTTAAGGGGAGAGCAAAGTAAAAGGCAGCGCAGAGCAAAAGGTGAGTAGAAGAAACAACCAAGAAACTAAAAACAAGGAAGCCAGAAACTTAATGTGGAACGACGTGGCAACAATGGATTAGCACTTTGCTTACATCCAAGCGTAGGTTTTCCATTTACCTGAGACTTTCGTTTGAACTTCCTCGGATACATACAAAACTAAATGTTATAAAGAAAACTTCATGTAATGGCACATGTTTCATTTCAATGAAAACTGCCGCTCGCCGTTTGCTGTACAATTTTTAAAACGGTTTTCAATGGAAATTAAAACCCTTTGAAAATAAAACGTTTAGTTTCAGGTATTGCGATATGATTTATATGTGAATGCTATATTATAATACTAATAGACCTTATTCATAAATGGCGGTCTCATTTATAATTCTTTTGTCCACGTGCAAATTAGCCTACCAAGCCTCATTTTAAATGCAAGAATTCTTTTCAATTCACTGTATGGTATCGAGGCTTGGTAGGCTAATTTGAACTTCGACAAAAGAATTATAAATTGACCGCCATTTATGAATAAGGTCTATACAATACTGGAAGAATCTTGAACGCGCAAGATTTAAATTGCTTATTGCAACAATTCTTTTGGGCTCTGACCTTTGCTCCAACGATAAACTCCAAGGGAGGATTAATTTCAAAACGTTTTGACAATGGCCAATACGATTGGTATGAAATACGTTCAACTAGGCCAAAGGGCCCTGTCAGTTCTTTTGCTTTAGCCAGTGCAGCAGGACCTGAGTCACGGATTCCATTGTAACGTGAAATCCAACTCTGTCAGTGTTGAATTGATTTCCACTGCTTTAGTCAGTGCAGCAGCACCTGAGTCACCGATTCTATTCTCAGACAAACGCAACGTTGTCAGTGTTGAATTGACTTCCACTGCTTTAGCCAGTGCAGCAGCACCTGAGTCACCGATTCTATTGTAACGCAAACTTAACCTTGTCAGTGTTGAATTGATTTCCACTGCTTTAGCCAGTGCAGCAGCACCTGAGTCACCGATTTCATTGTAACGCAAATTCAACTCTGTCAGTGTTGAATTGATTTCCACTGCTTTAGCCAGTGCAGCAGCACCCGAGTCACCGATTTCATTGCCCGACAAATACAACTGTGTCAGCGTTGAATTGATTTCCACTGCTTTAGCCAGTGCAGTAGCACCTGGGTCAGCGATTCCATTGTCAGACAAATGCAACCTTGTCAGTGTTGAATTGATTTCCACTGCTCTAGCCAGTGCAGTAGCACCTGGGTCAGCGATTCCATTGTGAGGCAAATGCAACCTTTTCAGCGTTGAATTGATTTCCACTGCTTTAGCCAGTGCAGCAGTACCTGAGTCACGGATTTCATTGCCAGACAAATTTAACTGTGTCAGCGTTGAATTGATTTCCACTGCTTTAGCCAGTGCAGCAGCACCTGAGTCACCGATTTCATTGCCAAACAAATATAACTTTGTCAGCGTTGAATTGATTTCCACTGCTTTAGCCAGTGCAACAGCACCTGAGGCACCGATTCTATTGTAACGCAAATCCAACTCTGTCAGTGTTGAATTGATTTCCACTGCTTTAACCAGAGCAGCAGCACATGGGTCAGCGATTTCATTGTCAGACAAATGCAAACTTGTCAGTGTTGAATTGACTTCCACTGCTTTAGCCAGTGCAGCATCACCTGAGTCACTGATTACATTGAGAGACAAATCCAACACTATAAGTGTTTAATTGATTTCCACTGCTTTAGCCCGTGCAGCAGCACCTGAGTCACGGATTCCACTGCGATACAAATACAACTGTGTCACTGTTGAATTGATTTCCACTGCTTTAGCCAGCGCAGCAGCACCTGAGGCACCGATTCCATTATGAGACAAACTCAACCTTGTCAGTGTTGAATTGATTTCCACTGCTTTAGCCAGTGCAGCAGCACCTGGGTCAGCGATTTCATTGTCACGCAAAACCATTCCATTGGCAGACAAATCTAACTGTGTCAGCGTTGAATTGATTTCCACTGCTTTAGCCAGTGCAGCAGCACCCGAGTCACCGATTCCATTGCCAGACAAATGCAGCTCTGTCAGTGTTGAATTGATTTTCACTGCTTTAGCCACTGCAGCAGCACCTGAGTTACCGATTCTATTGTCACGCAAAACCAACTTTTTCACCGTTGAGTTTGTCGCCATTGCGTGAGCCAGTATAGCAGCGCCACTGTCACCCATCTGCTGTCGACAATAAATACGCTGAATTTTAAGAAGAGAACCAAGAGAATGTGCCAGTTTTTTTCCAAAGGTACCCTGTTCTTTTTCACATTCCTTAATACAATTCAATGCAATCCATAAGTAGTCATAACTTTCCCCCTCATTTGACTGGTTAATTTGACTTGCTATACTTGCCATACGTGCCCTGGCTTTTGCCTCGCACTGCTGAGCCAAGATCCCCCAGGTAAACATAAGCACGTGTTGAAACTCCTTAATTAATCTTGTGTCAGCAACTAAGCCATCAGGATTAATTTCCTCATCGACAAGCTGGCAACTTAGATAAAATGCAGCGAAGAACTCCTGAAAGCTCTTATGTAGAAAGCCATAGCACCGGTTTGGTCTTCGTTTGCTGCGTCCAAGCTGAGCTGACAGAAATCCCAATTCACGTATTAAGCTGCAGGTGCCATTTCGGAATACGTCCACTGTCGTCGAAATACATCTCATCGTTAAGCAAGCCATTCAATGCTATAGAACCAAGATGCTTCAATTCAGTGTGGTATAATTTTGTTAGGTCTTCGTCCGTTTCTGGTAATTCTTTCTTTCTCCTATACTTTCTCAGCACACACTGCACTATTTCGTGGTAAAGCAGAGTTCTACCTTTCGGCAAATCTCCTTGGACGTCTTCGCAAAGGAGGCAAAGAAGGGCTGTATTTAATGGATTTGCAGTTATTCCGCTAAGGCTTGCGTCTGTGTGCAGCTTGTCCAAGAGCTTTTGCGCCAAATGCGTCTCGGTTTTGAAATATCTTCGGATAAAATCTTCAGCATCATTTTTGGTAAATCCTTCGACCTCTAGCAGGGTGTCACAGCATTCCCGCACTTTTATCCCAGCTTCATGGCGGGCTGTAACCACTAAGTAACATTTTGAAAGCATTCTTCCTTGAATGATTTCTTTGTAGACGGGTAATTTATGGGTTGGCAACTCATCCAATCCGTCAAGTATCAGCAAAACTTTTGACTGATGTTCCCAAACGAAGGTGAAGAATTTCTCTCTTTCTTCTTTCTTTATGTCTTTTGGTAAAAGCTGGTCATCAATAGCCTCCCGTAACTCAGAGTTAATGTCTTTACATTTCAACAACAGCAATACTTGGACATCAGGAAATGAATCATCAGCTTTACAGTTCTTGGCCCAGTCGTAAGCAATCTTGTTACAATAGGTTGTCTTTCCCACGCCTGGCTGTCCTTCAATCAAAACCTTTCTGGGTTGTGAACATTCCTCATGCGGTTTGAAGATTTCCAACATGTTGACAATGGAGTCAGTCTTCACCCCACGTTCTTTTTTCCTGCTGACCATTTTAAGCCTGGTAAGAATGTTGTCAAGATGGAATCGAAACTCTTCGCACCACGGGAATGGCGCGAGCCATCCTTCACGCCTTTTGTACAGTTGTCGAATATCATCGATGAAGTCAGCCGCTGGCCCATGAGCATCTGAAAGAGAAAAAGTCATTACTTGAAAATAAAAACGCAGTTGTTCTCCAAGCATTAAATACTTAAGAATCATACTTACACTTTAGTTGTGTTGAGGTCGACTGTACTTATAATTGATAGTGAAATATGTGATAGAGTCATATATATAAAATGAACTTCGGGTCGTGACGACTCTAAGCGCGAATGACCATCGCAATTCAGAGAGTAAGTTTGGCAGTTGCAAAGGAAGCCTAAAAAAATTCTAGCCCTGGACTGGACTTGAACCCATAAGTATGTGATTGTCCTAGGCTGCTCTATTATCTGATCTCTCAAGCTATCTGGAAGTGAGTCCGTTGTGCGCTCATGCTATAGACATGTATCTCCGATGGCTGAGATGGTAGAGCATTGCAGCACACTCGCACAGTCATAGGTTCGAGTCCCCGTTGAGACCTGAATTTTTCCAGGTCTTCCTTGCAAGTCGCCCTATTAACCCAGTGATCATTTTCGCTTCCAGTCAGTACAAATAATGATGCATTTCCCCCTACGACGAAATACTTGGAAGTTATAAAATTATGCCCAACAATTATGGTAATATAACAATTGTTTACGCAAACTGTGAGTTGGTGATGTCATCGTCAATACTTCTCTCATTATAATGCACTACTGTATTGATGACTCAAAAGATGGCAAGTTCCTTTGATTCAGTTTTATCAAGAGCTAAATACCCTCTACCTACAATGAAAGTTGATCTCAGTAAATGCAAAACATATGACTGCGTGCGCATTTTATATACGCTAATGGAATTTCTAGTAATTTCTGTCAATCCATCTCATAAATTATGCGATTCTCCACTGTACCTTCAGTCTCTCCATGCTTAACATTGGAACTGTCTCCCTGCGACTTTAACTGCTTCAGCATTTCTATAAACAGTAAAATAAAGGATGAACCAGTAAGCATTACTTTTCGTGTATTTTGAAACCATTAAACCTTCGTTAGGAATAAATGGCTTTCAGGTGCTTAGCGACTGGACATCGAACTACTGAATCTAATACTGCCTTTGGGTCATTTAGCCATGCTCGTGTTACACGAGGAGCACTAGTGAATGAAGTTTGTTTGTACAAATCCACTTTTCTCTTTTTTTAAAGAAAGCTACGGGAAAAATCGTACACCTATCTTGCTTAGTAGTTAGTA
>NW_027179985.1:0-7500 GCF_036669925.1 Montipora capricornis | reverse complement strand
AATAATAATATATTCAAGTTGAAATGGAGTGACGATTAGACCAAAGTAATACATCCATTTATAAAACCAATTTGGACAGAGTGAAAAAGCTGATATGTAAGAAATGCTCATTTTTGCTCAACACATTTTACTGTAATGTTTTGGACATTTGATTTCATGATTTTATGACTTTTTTTTCACGTACATTTCAAACATGGTCAAATTGCCTAGAGCTATCGCGCTTATTTCAGGTCATACTGTATATACCTTTCGTTCGATGAGAAGCCAGGGAAGACGATGGAAAGCTTTCGCTTGCAACAAGGAGCTGACTTTGTTCACTGGCAGAAACATCTGTCAAAAAGTTCAACCACAAATCACTTAAAGGTGGCATTCGCATACACAGCGCATACAATACGAGATTATTGGAATAATAATCTCATTAGTTCTGGCCCAACAACTCTTAGCAGCAGGGAGCCATTTGATTGGCCCTTTTGGGGATTCCTTTAGACAGCGGGCACCAAAACTAGCGACTGTTAGCCACTCACAATGCATTTAAAAAAACGTCTACATGTACTAGGTTTCGTTGTTTGGCAAGATTCTATGAAAAGGATGTCCTTGGCAAAACGTTAAGACTGCACAAGTAGAATCTACATCAGCCACTACCAGAAAACCTTAATTCAAAGGGCTTCTCATTCAGTTAAATTTAGAATCAGATTAAAACTTGCTTTGGCTCAGAGGACTTTACTTACGTGCATGTTGCTTAGACTCTATCCCTTCTCCTCTTGCTTTCTTTTGTAAAAGGTCAGGATCGGTGAAAGATATATCTGTAAATATTTAAAAGTAAAAATCTGTACCACCTGGGTGGGAGACAGAATTCATTTTTTGCCTTAAATAACAGAAGGTCAGAGGAAAGATTCAGATGCTCACTCAAAATAATCCAAAGAGCTACTAGGGTCGATAATTATATTTTTCAAATTCATGGAATGCTGATGGTGTCCCCCATACCCATCAGTGGTTATCAGTGTCTTCAAGTGTACTGAGCGTATAGGCATATGACGTAACAAAGACCAAATGAAGAAAGCGCTGTCACGTTAGTGTCTAGAAACTAATCCTCCGTTACATAAACTCCTCTTCTCTTACGCAAAGACAACATAGTTTTTGTTCAGTTAACCAAGGCACCTTATCACGTGAGTAAACAGGCTCTATTCGAGAATTGTCCTTCCAACAGCTAATTTGTACTTTTGTCAGAATCCTAACGATTCTACCTTTTACATGTAGGTACTCACGGGATTTTCTCTTTAATTTGCCTTGCTCTTCTGATGACATCTGAGGCTCGCAGGAAGCACCTGTTGAAATACATACGGGCGAACAATACGTGAATCGCTCGAAGCTTAGAAAAAAAGTAGTATCACACTTTCAATTCGAGCTGATTATCAACGGATATGATACTGACTTGTGAGTGTATATTTTTCTACACAGCGTTGTAAGTGAAATACTTTTCAGCTTCCTTTCCATCATACTTTGAGCTGGTGAAGCTGTCATTCTAGTTTATGTCTACATGATGGCGAGGTGATTGACTACACTGTAAGTATCTCTTTGAAACGATTTTTATATAAAGGGACTGAAATAAATTGTTACGTCATACCATTAACTAAGTTGATCATCTTTTTGATAAGATCTTTGCACTGCTCAGACCAGCTATATTTGGTTCCATAGGAGTCACGCAACACCTTAGCCTCATCAAGCCTTGTCTGCCTGTTTTTGTTCCAGATGTCCCTGATAGCTGCTGTCCATGCATTGGGATCCTCACAATCAATGACGAATGAAGAACCAGATGGTACATTGCACAGGGCTTCTCCAAAGCCAGAGTTCTTGCTGACGATCACAGGTAACCCAGCTGAGAGAGCCTCCAGACCTGTCAAACCAAACCCTTCTGTTCTGGAGGGCATAAGTACAAGATCCACCTCACAGAATAATTCCTTCAACTTTTCACGGCTTTCGACATAGCCTCTCACCCTAAGGCGATTTTTAGGAATACCGCATTCAAGCAATCGATTTGCGATCTCCTCGTGTTTTCCATCGTCTGCTCCGACAAAAACAAGCTGAATGTCAGGCAATACCGCAACAGATTTTGCTGCAATGTCAAATCCTTTTAACTCAAAGTCTTCAGCATCTCCACGACCAAACACCAGGACACTGCATTGTTTTCTTTCCTCAGAAACTTGCTGAACACTCAAAAATTCATCAAAAATACCAGGCGTGAAGTTGAAAACATCTTGATCTTTTTGACAACTGCGGAGGTATTTGCGAAAGGCCTCTGCCAACTTGGGCCCGACTCCTAAAACGAAATTAGCCTTCTTGCACAGTTCTACTTCAACAGTGTGCTTTTCTTCGCCCCTTGAGATTGGATTCTCGTAACATTTGAACATGCTTAGTTCCTCTGGGTCAGTGTGTATCACTTGTATCCACTTGCATTTGTGAGAATTGCGGATAACTTGTGCTTGGCGACCAAGTTTCACTCCATGACCAACAATGACGTCTATTCGCAAATGCTCTGGTGGAAAGCTGAGACACTCCAGTTCTTCATACCCTAGCAGTTGTGTTGCCTCAAGAATCTTTATGTCATGGCTGCAAGCTACTTTCTTATCCTCCTCAGAGCACTTCGGTAAAAAGTATGTGATTTGGACTTCTGGGAATTTGGCCAGCTGTATGGCCAACTCTCTGTTGATGGTGGAAAGTCCGCCTTTACTGGATCCCCACTCAGAAGCCAAAAGGGTGACTTGAACTTTGTTGGAGCCAAGTTCTTGAGATTGCTGCCATGAGATTGACGCCATAGTTAAGTGTGGTGTTAATGCTGCTGCACTGGGTGGATGAACCTTGAGCCAGAGCTATTCCGTGTCCTTAACACAAACAAAAAATAAATTACCAGACACTTAATTACAACGCACAAAAATGCTACTAAAAAAGGGAGTTGAGAATGTCGAGAATGGCCCGGGAAAAGGCAGTTTCTTAATAACTGGGGAACAACTGATTTTACTACTGAGCAATGGCTAATTAAATGAACAAGATTTGGTCTTTTTAGTGCTTCCCGCCAGCTAAAAACGTTATTTATTAATTACAAAACTATTGTCATAAAACGTTTGGAAGTTTCGCTAGCTAAAAACTTAACTACTACTTCCCACATGGGCAACCTACGTTAAAATAACTAATACTTGTGTAAGATAATATGGATATTTAGGGGAACGAAATTACTACGACTTAATAAAAGTAGATGCTATCTAAATATTAGAAGGCTATTGTCGCATAGCGTTGGTTATTTTGTTGGGGAGACCTCCAAGAGAATACACAAAACAGCATTTGAAATGCCTCTACATTTTATACTTTCTCAAAAGGGCATGTCCATAGACCAGGCAGCCTAAGCCCCAGCTCCAGATCTGTGTTTTCCTCTCTCAATCTGTCAACTGTCTTCTCAAGGTGAACAATCCAGCTTCAGCAATTTCAAGAGAATGTCAGTCTTATGTGAAGGATTCACATAATATTTTCATCCAACGGCAATGTTATGGAAATTCATACGACATCTGCTGCCCGTTTTAGAATTCTTTTTTTTTCCTTAGTACGCCTGATTATCATACTCGTGATTTTCCGCTAGTCCCTTTTTTCTGTTTTCTGTTCCCCAATACCTGATTACGTTACAAATGTTTTTGTAAGTTTCTGTTATCTTCCCTTTAAAAATCACATCTTGATAATCGACAACAAGTCGACATAGTGAATAATGTAACGTCAGTAAAGTGTAGTACATCATGTGGAATCCCACAGGGCTCTGTTCTCAGTCGTTCATTGTATATTAATGACTTTCATTACTCCTCAGAACTCTTCGACTTGCAGATGATGCCAACTTATTCTGTGAGCATAAAAGTCTCCAGATACTCCAAAATAGTATAAATCTTGTTAATGAGTTAATAAATACTCATACCTGGCTACAGTATGTGCCAACAAGCTCCCTTTAAATGTTGAAAAATCAAAGTTTGTACACATGTACTTTTCCATCCACCACAAAAGAAATTACAGGATTCTACTTTTAATCTCTTCTTGAGTGATAAGCAATTGAAAAGAGAGTAATGTATTAAGTAACTTGGCATATTGATTGACCCACACTTAAATTGGAAACAACAAATAGAATTTATAGGTACAAAAATTAGAAGAAGCATTGGCATCTTGTGCAAGATAAGACGTTTTGTTTATTTAAGTATTTTGGTGAAACTGTATTATGATTTAATTTATCCTTTTTTGACCTATGGTAAATTTGGGGAAATACATACAAAACAACCCTTAAAACCGTATTTATACTTCAAAAGAAAGCAATGCATACAATTACTTCTTCTAAATTTGACAGCCATTCAAGTCCTTTGTTTCAATCTCTTTGGGTAATATAAGGTTTTTGATCTTGTTACATTTCATACTGCTATTTTTATGTACAAATTTCATTCTATTTATTTTTCCTAGAGTGACAAGTGTTCATAACTACAATACAAGATTTGCATTAAAACAGTCTTACTATCTTCCTTATGCTAGGACTAACTATGGTAAATTCAATATCCACTTTAAAGGCCCGTCTATTTGGAATACTATTGAAGATAACATAAAATCATCATCTTTATCTATTTTCAAGAACAAAAGCATCAATATTTTGAAAAATACTAGAGTTTTTGTCCTTGCATATTTACATGTATTAGATTCATAAAACTATATATACAGGAGAAAGGAACACATACCGTGCATTTTACCCTTTGACACACCCATCCGAAAAATTGGTTTTTGCCCTGAGCGGGACTCGAACCCACGTCTCCCTGATTACTAGTCGAGCATGCTTAGCCACTACACCATCAAGGCTACCACGCTGGCAACCCAGCAGATTAATGAGATGCCTTAGCAGCGTGGGGATCCCTAGGGCCCAACTTTCCTTCACGTGAGTGTGTATCCTTGCCTCTAAAACCCCAGACAGGGTTTAGAACACATCGGGCTCAGCACGCCCGACTAGTAATCAGGCAGGTGTGGGTTCGAGTCCCGCTCAGGGCAAAAACCAATTTTTCGGATGATTGTGTCCAAGGTAAAGAATGCACGGTATGTGTTCCTTTCTCCTGTATATATGTCTATACCTTTCCTTTGCCTCGAAATTTCTAACTTTCATGTGTTCTAAACCCTGTCTGGGGTTTAAGAGGCAAGCATACACACTGAAGTGAAGGAAAGTTAGGCCCTAGGGATCCCCACGCTGCTAAGTCATCTCATTAATCTGCTGCGTTGCCAGCGTGGTGGCCTTGCTGGTGTAGTGGCTTAGCATGCCCGACTATAGTAATCAGGGTGGCGTGGGTTCGAGTCCCGCTCAGGGCGAAAAAACCAATTTTCGGATGGGTATGTCGAAAGATAAAAATGCACGCTATGTGTTCATTTCTCCTGTACATATAGTCTATACCTTTCAATTGTCTCGAAAATTCTAACTTTCATGTATTCATAAAACTGTTTTGTAATAATAAATTATGATGATCATAATGCTGCTTAGCTATAATTTTTTCTCTGATCCAAAATTCTCCTATTTATAAAGTAAAGTGATTATCCCAAAGTGTTTATTTTGTGCTTTGTGTTCTGTTTGTTTCTGTGTATGTGTGTATGCTGACCAAAGTTTGTATTAATTCATATGTACGAAAATGGCTATCTATCTTTTTAACTTTGTAGGTATTCGAGCTAGGTCGCCTGTCGCAGCCCTTTCTCTTTTTTAACTTATTAAATGTAATTATATCCTGTTTAATGTGTAGGGTAATAAAGGACTGTTTGTTTGCCGTGAATGAGTCTCACTGGTAAGTACTAATAAGCTTGTAAGATAACTACTGTTAAATTGCAACGTATGGAAAAAGGGGATAATGGTAATGGTAATGAATTATATACCCCATTTCTCTTAACATATTCAACTGCCCTTTAGAAGCAAGTGATCTATGGGTGAGATTGGACATCAGCATATACAGGCACCGCTGGCAGCCGCTATCAGTCCATTAGCGATCTCAACCCAGCACTTGAATGAATGAAATGAGACCTAACCACAACACCGGGAGCTCCATGCCCTACTCTTTACGAATAATGTGTGGGTTCTTTTACATCCCACTGGGTTGTGAACATTCAAGGGTTGTGAGACAGGGCCTACAGTTTATAGTCCTTGTTCCGAAACATTACAAATGCAGCACAAATGCAGCACTTTCTCCTCAGTTATTTTAAGACCCTGAGTGTTGGTCCGGCCGGAGTCAAACTCACGACCTCCCGCATGGCAGCCCGATGCTCAATCAACTGAGCCACCGGTACGCGGTGACAATGAAGAAGAAGAAGAACGGACTCCGGAGAGATGCAAACACCTTTGACTACAGCTCTACTTTTTCTTTCAGTCCAGAAAGAGTTTATTAAAGCACAAGCATACACCTCCTTAGTAAGACCTACCGGTATCTTAGAATATGGTAGTTCTGCATGGGATCCTTACAGGATGTACCAAAAAAATTGGCTCGAACAAGTACAGCGACGTGCTGCGCGTTTTGCTACTAAAACATATTCAAGACAGGAAGGATGTGTTACCCAAGCATTAAACCATCTTAATTGGCCAACATTGGACCATAGAAGGAAAGTGAACAGACTAACTTTAATGTACAAGACACTACACAGCCAAGCAGCAATCAATATACTACCTTACATGAAACATAAAACTGTAACGAAAACTAGAAACTTTGATCTAATGAAGTTTATTCCGGTACAAACATCATGTGATGAGTATTAACACAGTTTCTGGCCTAGAACAATTAATGACTGGAACAGTTTACCGCCAAATATCATAAATATGACCTCAATACGTAATTTTAAATAGCTGTAAATGCGGGGTGGCCTGATAATTAGAGTGCTGGACTCCGGATTGAGTGGTTCAGGTTCGGGTCCTGGCTGGGGACATTGTGTCGTGTTCTTGGGTAAGACACTTTACTCACACGGTGCCTCTCTCCACCCAGGTGTATAAATGGGTACCGGCAAAATGCTGGGGGTAACCCTGCAATGGACCAGCATCCCATCCAGGGGGGAGTAGAAATACTCAGGGCCTTCTGGCTCGTAAGCAGAGACTTTACTTTACTTAACTTGTAAAATTAATGATTATATCTCTGATCAAGTTTTAGTCCCACCAATATTGTTATTATACCACAATTATTTATTACATGTACCTTAGTTGCACATAATTTTATTTATTTACTCATTTTATCTTTGCAATTTGCACTGGAACTTGTAGGATTTTGCAAATTAATTATGTAGATGTCACTTCATTGTTGCTGTAAAAATATGATTATCATTACATAGTACTGCTCTATGTAATCTTAGACGTCGACAAAAGCGACCTCCTCTCGTTTTCTCCAAATCATACTAGGCTTTATGCTTGAATAATTCTCCAAACCTCTTAGAATTCACTACTATGATTATAGGTTAGAAATAAACCATAAACTGAAC
>NW_027179984.1:0-2500 GCF_036669925.1 Montipora capricornis | reverse complement strand
TCTACTCTGCACCGAGAGGTTTGACTTGACTTGGTTTGTGTTAATTGTTGATTTCAGTTTACAGTGTCCCCAATTAGTGCTCCAGCGCTAGAACGACTAGACACTTAAATAAGGTTCCTTTCCTTTATTCATGTTAAAGGCATATTGTAACGGTATTTGAAAGACGTTTTGAGAAGTTTTTAAGACCTAACTGTCATCGTAAGAGTGAATTTTTTCAGTTTGAATCTTAAGGTAATATACAATTTTTTAAACAATAGATTTACATTGAATACAAGTCATTAAACTACATTTCAAAGAATTAATTACCGTTATTTTATTTTTGGTGGAGATATTGACGAACGTATTTCGAATACTTACAGTTTTTATCCATTGGCCTGTTGTTCTAACTCTATTAGGTACTTTGATTGTACCTGCAATTCTAGATATTCAGGAAATGGGGCGATTGTTGTAGTAATCTATTCGTCTAAATAGAGAATCATATTGAGGCATTTTATCTCGATGTCCTCCTGTTGCGGATATTGACGAGTGCTTTACAAAAGCCCACAGTACTCCGATTCCAGAAAAAACCCGGAAGTTGCATGCAAGTGAGGCTTAGTAGCCCTCGCGCCAGGAAAAAAATGTCGGACAAAACAAACAAGAACGGGGTTGTGGGCAAATTTAAAGCTACTTCAGCCGTGTAAATTGCGAGGAAGGATAAAAAATTTGGTCACAAATGTTACACACTTGCAAACTGTAATAACCGAAGTTAAAATCGACCCGATTTATTGTTTCGTGCGTTTCCGTCGGACACACAACAACTGAAGAAGTGGGAATTCGTATGGAAAGAGGAGATCGCTTCTTTGCCACGGTAGGAAACATGTTCTGTTGTTCTGAACACTTGTGGCCGACGGATTTTAAACGGACTCTGACTGGTCATAGACGAGACCTTAAAGCGTACCATCGGTCCTTCCTTGGACAAAAGTGAATGAAGGATCGCTTTGTAGAGCGAAAAGGCTGAAGTTGAGATGTGAGACTGAATCTAAAGGGATAACAAGAGCCGAGAGTGCTCGTGAATATAAAGACCAGGAAGAAATTGCAGAAGATTTCCAAAAAGATTCTGTTGTATTCGGTCCACCATCACTGTGATTTTTTAAGGAAAAGTGTTATCAAAGATGTGCCAACCTCTGATTCTCCTAATGGCCCTTTTGACGTGAATTCTTAAATTGGCATTCCTCATAGTCTTATAACAGTCTTTGTTGGTACGACCTGCTTTTTACAATCTCCTTGTCAGATATACTTCCTCCATACAAACTACTCGCAAATGTAATCCAAACAATTGGGGAAATTGCTACAGACCTTTGAAGTTGTTGTGGGACTTGTGTCAGAATAAACTTCACTCAAGGTCTTGAGGAATCTGGCATTTTATTTCTGTGCAGTCTATTTTGCATCTTATGTTTTCAAACTCGCCTTAAAAACTTTAGGTAGATGTTGTTTAATCTACTTTTTAGAAGACCATATAAGTAAGCTTTTTAGCATCAATATAGGTAATTAGCCCATGTTATTTATAGTTATATCTGAAACAACTTGCCTTGAAATACTGAACCCTAAACGCGAGATCACGCTCAAATTAACCTGCGATCAGGCTCTATTTGTAGTTTCGCGTGCTACGTAATGTGGAGTTGGCGAAACGAAAAATAGAGCCTGACCAAATTCCTCTTCGAAATTCCTTCCGCCCACCTTTTTTGATTGATTGACATGTCCTTCATCGGCCAATCAAATTTACTTCTATTACACCAATACACGCGTGGACAGCAGATTCACGCTATTTTGTTTGACCAAAGTTAATTACCGTGGGAGGAATATATAAACGAATTCGAAAGTTACCGTTGGCTTTAATTTGAGAAAAACACATTTAAAGCATGGGGAATCTTTTCGACGAATATATTGCGGCAAAGGCCGGTGTAATTCTCCCTCCGAACTTCACTGAATATGCAATCTTTTAAGCTTGACATCTTAATTTGTAATTGAGATAACCTAGCATTTTGTCGTTGGACGGTTGGCAATACATTTTTAAAGAAAAAAGAGAAATACATTATTCCTTTAACGTGTTTGCCCATTGAAGGTTTGTTTGGTGATTTTTTCAGGCAATATCTTCAGTTGCAGTGTATTTCTAGAATTGCGCGCAGTAAAATCATGATACGTTTGGCTGTCATTTTTTTGATGGAGTACGAACAGTAAGATGGACTCGTAAAGTTTCTTTTATTGTTGTACAATTGATCTCTCTGGAAACAGGCCATTTTAGTTTCTGGAGTGTGAGTTTTAAGTTGAATCAACTGGAAATATATGAAGTGGGCAAAAAAACCGTGTCATGTACAGTAAATAAATAAAGCCTTTTGATACACAGATATTCAAAACATGCATTCGTGTAACTTGCGATTTATCAGCATCTCCTCCTGTTGATATATATGTCCCCTTGTCTCATCCAGAAACCAATATGCATCGGCTTTCATTGCCATTTAAA
>NW_027179983.1:5000-12444 GCF_036669925.1 Montipora capricornis | reverse complement strand
TCGCTCTAACTGCATTTATACGTTTTGAATGGGAAGTTCATTATTACTAATTTCCCTTCAAAACAACAGTACAGTGCAATCATGATGCAATCTATTTTATGATCTCATCTCCACCGTGAAAAAAAAAACCCCATTGTACTCCCTATACACTCAGTCCGCTCTGCGAGCGGCTCCACAGGAAAAAACGCATAGCACATGCATGCGTATTATTTACCAGGAGCCCTTGCTAATTATAATCCACTTTATTCATGAGTTGTCTCACATGAGCCTTTGACTATCGATTGTAGCCGAAGGTAATTCTTGTTGAACTGCCCATGCAGGCACTCGTTTGATCCTCCATTTCTTAGATTTTTGCTTCAGCAAATCGTGTGCACTGAGGTACTTTAATTTTTATATAGACAATCAATTGTGGTAATTGTTAATCAGTAATTTAATCAGTACTTAGGAACATTCAATTGAATCCAATAAGTCAATGAATAACCCATTGACCCTGAGAATGACACTTCTTACTCTGTCTGACGCCAGACGATCTTACTCGTCTGTGGGAGGCGTCCTAGGGCGTTTGAGTTGTGAATGGGTTACACTCAGTCAAAAACTTCATATGTTTTCTTTCCTTTTCTGTGCAGATATGATGTGAAAAATCGGCAGTTTGGATTACAATGGCCACACCAGGTCCCCTGGCCAGCTCTAAGGAGAAGACAAATGGGGCCAAGCTGAGTCGACTTATTATTGATGGTGGAACAACTGTACTGAGAAATGTTTTTGACACTCATCACCCTCCTGCAAACTTAGCAGCTGATCTTAATTCCTGTTATTCTATTCTTAACAACCTTTTACGCAGAAGAATTCTCAATGGTCACCAGTGGGACAAGCTCTTTCCTGCTGGTGGAGCCGCCCCCGACTCCAACACGTTTGATATCACTCTGTGTTTCCTCCTTCTGACCAACATTTGTGGACTTACCCCTCCCCACACTGGATGGCATTGCAAGCCGCCCCCAAGTGACTCTTCTCATGAGGCAAACCTTGCTCGCATTAAGTTTTTTCGTAATCAGTTGTATGGGCACATTACAACCACTGGTGTCAATGAACTGATGTACAATGCTCTGTGGCAGGAAATCAGTGCCGTTCTAGTGTCTCTTGGGTTAAGTCAGGCAGAGGTTGATCGATTAAAGGCAGAGCGATATGGAGAGGAGGATTATCTTGATGCCTTACGGGACTGGGCAGAGAGTGAAAGAGATCTCAAGACTCAACTTAATGAGGTGCGTCAGCTTCAGAACACAATCCAAGAAAGTGTCGAGGAAAACAAATCCATCCTTAAGGACTTACGAGTCCAGCAGTCAACAACCCAACAGACGGTTGAGAAAGTCTATTCCAGACTTGAAAATTTGCAAATTTCTCAAACATAACCCAAGAAGGTGTCAAGGACAGCCATTCTAGGATTCAAGACATACGTCAAATTGTTGCTGAAACCTGTCACGCCCAACACAACACCGATCAGGAGGACAAATTCCTAAAGAAACTTGGCAAGAGGTGACACGCAACGTGATATCAGAGATTATACAAAGAGATAACTTAGAAGGAACCCGTGAGTCTTTCTTTGCTAAATATAACACCTGGTTGGATGATACAAGCGCTCCAAATCGTGTCCTTGGTGCTCAGCGGAAATGCAGGGATTGTGAAATCTGTCATCGCTGCTGAGATGTGCAGAAGAATGCAAGAAACTGGCAGATTGGCGGGAAGCATTTTTTGTCACCATGCCAGAGCACGCCGCAGGAATCCCAAGGTGATGATGCAGTCCGTTAGGCTTGTCATCTGTCATGCTGTCTTCCCAGAGTACAAGAAGGCCCTTGTGGAACAGCTCGCCAGAAATCTGTGGTTTAGAGATCAATGATCTGGAAGTGGCAGATCTGTTTGATTTGCTTTTTTTAAGAACCTCTAAACAGTGTAGCATATCCAGGTTTGTACATCCTCTTTGTGGTAATAGATGCTTTAGATGAAAGTGAATACCAAGGACGAAATGATCTTCTTGACGTGATTGCCAACTTGTTTAACAGAATTTGCCCGCTTTGGCTTCGATTTTTGGTGACGACGCGACCCGAAGTTAACATTTGGGACAGCCTGAAAGATTTGCAACTCAGTAAATACTGGAGCCAAAAGATGAAGACAACTTGAAGGGTCATTCGTTTTTTTACTTTGAAAGGAGTCTAAGCGAGTTATTATAAGTTGCAATGCACGAGCTGACATCTTAGACGATCTTTGATGCAAAAGTCAGAGGGAGTCGTTCGGAGTGCCAAGTTTTTGGTAGATTTTATAAAGGCCAAGTGTTCAACTCTTCTCACCTTGGAACCACTGGACAAGACCCTTCCGGCGGGCATCGCGTGTGTTTATCAGTCGTATTTCCAACGGCTGGACCAGGACTTGTGTATGGCATTAACATTATCACTGAAGAGCAATTTCTATGTTTCCTGGGTGCAATTGCCAGCTGCCAGGGAACCACTGCCACTGGGTTTTTTGTTCCTAAATTGTTGTGCACGAACGTGTCGTCCTCGATTGTTAGGGGCGAAAGGCGAGCAAAGCCATCGCCCATTGTGTCATCACTTCTTCCTGTTCCCGAAGACCGCATTCATTTCTTTCATAAATCAGTCACGGACTGTTTGACAGACAAGTCACGCGTACAAGCAGCACAGTTTCAGTTGTGGAAGAAATGGAATCCATAATACCCTTTCTACTCTTTGTTCTAACGCTTTGACGATGTAAAAAGCAAAAGTATTGGCAACTCACAATCCTTCACTGACACTTCAATGTATGCCTTGGAACATGGTTTTCAGCACATGTTACAGGTAGACCCTGACATGAAATCCTTTAGTCCTTGAACAAGGGGTTGGAAAATATTTGTCAGACCCAGAGCTTTTGTACGCAAAGCTTTGTATGAACATGCAAGCAGCCACTGAAGATATCGTTAGTGTAATGGCTGCGGGGTTTTTTGAAGACGATATCTGCCGATTGTTATTAGACCCTTTTCTTTTTTATGGATTATTTTAAATAAGGCCACCGCCGGTAACCCTACAGAAATATCCCTTTATGATTTTTCAATGTCTTCTGAACGAGGGAAATAGTAAAATTATCTTCCGACTCCCGCCAGCTACTGGAGACCAAGTGATTCAGATAAACGCTCACATGGAGATAATAGAACAGGAATGGCGCCGAAAGAGAAATTCAGTCTCAGTTTGTTTGTGGATCATCAAGTGGCTTGTTTGGATGTTTCCCCTAGCTTAGAATACATGGTGTGTGAATGCCGCAATGGAAGCATTCAGTTTTGGTCACTTGCTTCAGGGAAGTCTCAAATGGAAACGTTATGTCAAACCAAAACAGTATGATGCCGATGATGGTCCATTTAGAATGACTGTAACGTGCCACGAATCGGTTCGTGGTTTATATCGGTCTGTGGTTATTTCATCCCAGCAAGGATGTAATTTTGCCAGGAGTGCTAACACTTCTTACTCCTTTAATGGAGACTTGAAGCCACTTTTTCCTAACCGTAAGTGCAGTTTTTTCTGTCTGTTCTATTGGCGGGCGACGAGATGTTAACTGATTGTCCCGAACATACAAAATGTCTTATGATGTGGAATCTGCCACGACGGCAGGGAGGTTGGTCGTCTGCAACAGTGATAAAAAAATTGTTTCTTTTGCGATGTCCCCAAGATGGAAAGCTCTTGGCAATTTCCCATTTAACGTCTCTGTTTGTTTTAGTTGACAGGGAAAATGTTTTTTCGACTCTAGCAGAGGTACCTTTAAAGGGCGGTATTGGAATGATTAGGTTTTCATCAGACAGTCGATTTCTTTTGTGTTCAAAATTGGGTCGGTGTCAAGGCAATGGTTTGTTTGCGTGATGACGGAGGGGCCCGAAATTCTCTAGTCGATTTCACTTTGGTTGGTAAAATTCCTTTGAGTTAGAATCTCATAGAATGGGTGGGCTTTTTGCTGGGAGATCCTCTAAGTTTACTTGGTTGGCTCAATTATTCTGATGTAGTGCTTAACAGCCAGTCTCTGTTAAGGAATCACAACTACGACGGTTTCATTGAACTAGTTTCGCGGAATGCACCAACGAAGAACAGAGAATAGGGAGTTGTCACATTTCTCCAATTCTTCGGTTTACCGGTGAGATTGTTTATGCGGGAGTTTTTCCCTGGATTTAACAGGCAGCGAATTATGGTTTCGGAACGGTGTTAATGGGGAACTTAAGGGACAGAAAGAGATTGAGAGTCACTTTTTTGTAGCTTTAAAAGAGGGCATTTTGTTGGGAACTGAGAACATTCTTGAACTGGTGGAACTTTGATTTTTCAGTCCCGCATGCGACGATGGAGTTTTGGTCCAGATGCTGTCTTTCCTGTTTCAGATGAATCAGGTGGCATGACATTGCATATAAACCGCTTCAAGGGATCATTTTGGATACTGTTAGTGGAGAAGTGGTACCATTTGACCTGCCTCACGGGAGGTTGATTGCTGGCTACAGGGACCTACAGCTTGTTTACGCTCGCCTGGCATTGAAATTCCTTGAATTGAGGCAATTGGGTGAGACCGAACCACTGTGGCGTGCACTCCACGTTGCCCGTTTGGGTCGTGTTTGACGGATCCATTCTCCCCCAAGGGTCAATTTAGTGTTGGTTTTGACAGAAGCACCAGCGATAGCGTATGTTCTCGATGCAGTTTTCTGGTAATGTGCGTCTCGAATTTTAGGATGTCACCATTGGCCATGTTGGATTCATCAGTGACTAAGGGAGTATAATTGTTCTGAAATCGCTGTTTACGCAATTGGCAGCCGCCTTGATCTATTCAACGTAAGGTCTGGCGATCTACTCAGTGTAATTGATGATGAAGGGAGCTTTGTTCTCTCAAGTTCTTTAGCGGCAACTTGTCCTAGAATGGGTCCTCATTGCCATTTTATTTCATGCCAACAGTTCAACTTAAGAATTATCAAGGTAAAGCACCCGAAAGAGAAGATGCTCAGCAGGGAGACAGAAAGGTAAATTTGGCAATGTATTGTTTAAAAGCCAATCTTTGTTAAAATGGATGTAGTCTTTCAAATTATGTGCCCACCGTCGTGGTCACAATTAGGGAGTTTACGAACCCACGACGGCTACGGCTACGAAAACGTCACTTCAGACTATAATTTTGAGCTATTTTAAGTATTTTATGATTATTCCACCTTGTGTTATATGTTATTTACAATATGGGCGAAGTGTCCTTAAACTGGAATGGTACGGACGGATTTGAAGTGAAGAGTGAGACGTTGTCGTCAAAACCTTAAATTTGGTCATTTCAGGTAGTAGTTTTGACGAGTACGGGGAGAATTGTTCAAAAATGCGTGCCGCCTTGTCATAACTCGAGAGACTGTTTGGCAAATGTAACACACGACCCGGCGTTATCCCTGCAAGATATTCTGTATATACTTCAAGCTCGCCCACATATCAGTACATTATCAGTACCATTATCAATTGGTGATTGGTTGGAACTGTGTTTTTGATTTCCAAAGACGGTGTATATGGGCGTACTTCCGAGTTTGCTTGTGGAGCTCATTCTCGCTTCGATTGCCGGCATAGTGCTCCAGCGGGGGGCTCTGGATTCAAATCCCGCTCTTGAAGTTAATAGGTGACTTAAGAACGATACGTCTTATGAGTCACGAGCGGCTGCAACCGGAAGTGATATGTTTTTCTTGTTAACTTGTCTTGGCACTACTACATTTATATTAGTTTTCTCTATTAGCGACGATTAGTTTAAGCAGTCTTTGAAGGGACTGGCCGTCCCGGAAATACTAAATGCTCACTTCCGATTTCCTTCCCTATCTCCAAGAAAAGCATGCAAATTTTATCACTCCCCCCCAACTTGTCTCGCTCGTATTTGTAGCGAAATGCAAATTTTAATCTTGACGTTTTGCCGTTTGCGTCAAACGCGATGCTAAATTTCTCCGATTGCGTTTGTAAAAGATGCAATAGGCAATAATTTTTCACTAAATAAGCTTAAGTTTCTATTCCAATCGAAAATCTACTAAAACCTTGACGCACTTAATCGTCTTTGAGGGAAAAGTTCAAAGAAAGAAAAGGTTGATTGATTTGTATGTTTGTCCTTAGGGTCAAGCTTCAGGAGTGAGTTTTCACGCGGAAGACAAAGGATGTCTTAAAAGTGAACCCGCGCAAGGGGGAACTCTCTAAACCGACTTGTCTGAACTCTGTAGCAGATGGTCAGAGCTGTATAGTTTTTCGTGGGCTTTGTGGTAAGATGGGGCCCATCCATTTCATTAACTTGGTTGCCATGACCTATTGATTAACCTGCAAGATTTTTTAGCAGACGACTCAGTGGCAACAGCGTACACCTACGCTGATTGAATTTAGTTAGTTACAGTGTTTTTACGGATTTACGTCGCTTTCACTGTGCGATGAAAGAGTGACACGATTAGGATTAATACTCTAGGACAGATGTTTTATTCTTTTTAATCGATACAGTCTTAAAAAGGACTGTTTCCACATTTGTGTATGCTAAAAACCTTGCTTTCTATAACACATACCTCTTACTAACCGCATTTTCGAGGTCACGTACTGTAAATTACGGACCAGGGGAGTTTTTTTTTCCCGTTGATTTCATGGCCCAAGCTGCGAAGCGCGCGGGCATAAATCAACGGGAAAAAACGAGGATCCGTAACTTACAGTACCGTGACGGACCGAGAAAACGAAGTTAGTAAGATATTTATTATCTCTCTGAGGTTAACCGGCGCGCGCGCAAGGAAACTAGTCAAAGTGGAGCGGAAGGTTCAACTGCCACAAAGAATGCCGTGCCAAAATCCCAAAAACTAAATCTTCTTGGCTGTTACGTTTGAAATAGTTGCTTGCAAGATTCAAACAGTTTTCAGTACAGGTTTATGCAACAGAAATGACATAAAAAACTCGCTAGATGATGTTTTGTGTCGAAATTTTTGAATTTAGCGGGCTGTAATTTAGCCAATTACAGCGCGCGTACTATCTGAGAGATATAATAAATTTACACATACATATACATGACACATGACGAAGGTTTGGAAGCTATGCGGAAAATTCTGAACAAGAGATTTACCCAGAGATTCCTACCGATCATATTGTCGACTTGGCGAATTGGTTCTCAAGAACAATAACTTTGAATTTGATGGTAAACATTTTTACAAAAACGTGGTACAGCCATTGGTACAAGGATGCCGGCGCCTGAATACGCTAATTTATTTATGCACGACCTAGAATCGCGGTTACGTTATTAAGCTCCACTAAAACCCTATCTTCGGCCCAGGTACATTGATGATATTTTCATGATCTGGACAGCAGGGGAACAATTACTTCTGGAGTTCCTTCAGTGGATAAATCGGTTACACGACACCATCAAGTTTACATGGGACTGGTCAAAACGGAACATTAATTATCTT
>NW_027179982.1:0-37157 GCF_036669925.1 Montipora capricornis | reverse complement strand
ATAGAAGTCTACAACACGAGATATTCCCAAGCGGTCTCCCGTCGAAGTACTACTCTCGCCCTACAGGATTTGACTACGGGGATCGGACGAGACCCGGTTTTTTTGCCTGTGGTATGGTCGTAGACGGAAGAAAGCCCGTTCTTGTTGTGTGTTTTGAGCGGGCAAGTTGAACTGAGCAAATAACTGTTTCCTCTGTGATGGTTCTTTAACCCTTCACCGGCAATGGCATTGGTAAAATGCAGAGAGTTAATGTTTCCCGTTCAAAAATTCCTTTCAACATCCGGGACTCGAGTAAACAAAGCTTTTCCTCGATTCGATTCCATGGAATGTCATTTGCTAAAGCTTGAATTGTGACGACAAGTTTTACAAGCGCGCGTGCTAATTAGCTCAATGCCCACAGAAAACCAAAGTAAAACAAGTCATATAACGACAAAATGTAGAGTCAAATAGAAGTCTACAACACGAGATATTCCCAAGCGGTCTCCCGTCGAAGTACTACTCTCGCCCTACAGGATTTGACTACGGGGATCGGACGAGACCCGGTTTTTTGCCTGTGGTATGGTCGTAGACGGAAGAAAGCCCGTTCTTGTTGTGTGTTTTGAGCGGGCAAGTTGAACTGAGCAAATAACTGTTTCCTCTGTGATGGTTCTTTAACCCTTCACCGGCAATGGCATTGGTAAAATGCAGAGAGTTAATGTTTCCCGTTCAAAATTTCCTTTCAACATCCGGGACTCGAGTAAACAAAGCTTTTCCTCGATTCGATTCCATGGAATGTCATTTGCTAAAGCTTGAATTGTGACGACAAGTTTTACAAGCGCGCGTGCTAATTAGCTCAATGCCCACAGAAAACCAAAGTAAAACAAGTCATATAACGACAAAATGTAGAGTCAAATAGAAGTCTACAACACGAGATATTCCCAAGCGGTCTCCCGTCGAAGTACTACTCTCGCCCTACAGGATTTGACTACGGGGATCGGACGAGACCTGGTTTTTTGCCTGTGGTATGGTCGTAGACGGAAGAAAGCCCGTTCTTGTTGTGTGTTTTGAGCGGGCAAGTTGAACTGAGCAAATAACTGTTTCCTCTGTGATGGTTCTTTAACCCTTCACCGGCAATGGCATTGGTAAAATGCAGAGAGTTAATGTTTCCCGTTCAAAAATTCCTTTCAACATCCGGGACTCGAGTAAACAAAGCTTTTCCTCGATTCGATTCCATGGAATGTCATTTGCTAAAGCTTGAATTGTGACGACAAGTTTTACAAGCGCGCGTGCTAATTAGCTCAATGCCCACAGAAAACCAAAGTAAAACAAGTCATATAACGACAAAATGTAGAGTCAAATAGAAGTCTACAACACGAGATATTCCCAAGCGGTCTCCCGTCGAAGTACTACTCTCGCCCTACAGGATTTGACTACGGGGATCGGACGAGACCCGGTTTTTTGCCTGTGGTATGGTCGTAGACGGAAGAAAGCCCGTTCTTGTTGTGTGTTTTGAGCGGGCAAGTTGAACTGAGCAAATAACTGTTTCCTCTGTGATGGTTCTTTAACCCTTCACCGGCAATGGCATTGGTAAAATGCAGAGAGTTAATGTTTCCCGTTCAAAAATTCCTTTCAACATCCGGGACTCGAGTAAACAAAGCTTTTCCTCGATTCGATTCCATGGAATGTCATTTGCTAAAGCTTGAATTGTGACGACAAGTTTTACAAGCGCGCGTGCTAATTAGCTCAATGCCCACAGAAAACCAAAGTAAAACAAGTCATATAACGACAAAATGTAGAGTCAAATAGAAGTCTACAACACGAGATATTCCCAAGCGGTCTCCCGTCGAAGTACTACTCTCGCCCTACAGGATTTGACTACGGGGATCGGACGAGACCCGGTTTTTTGCCTGTGGTATGGTCGTAGACGGAAGAAAGCCCGTTCTTGTTGTGTGTTTTGAGCGGGCAAGTTGAACTGAGCAAATAACTGTTTCCTCTGTGATGGTTCTTTAACCCTTCACCGGCAATGGCATTGGTAAAATGCAGAGAGTTAATGTTTCCCGTTCAAAAATTCCTTTCAACATCCGGGACTCGAGTAAACAAAGCTTTTCCTCGATTCGATTCCATGGAATGTCATTTGCTAAAGCTTGAATTGTGACGACAAGTTTTACAAGCGCGCGTGCTAATTAGCTCAATGCCCACAGAAAACCAAAGTAAAACAAGTCATATAACGACAAAATGTAGAGTCAAATAGAAGTCTACAACACGAGATATTCCCAAGCGGTCTCCCGTCGAAGTACTACTCTCGCCCTACAGGATTTGACTACGGGGATCGGACGAGACCCGGTTTTTTGCCTGTGGTATGGTCGTAGACGGAAGAAAGCCCGTTCTTGTTGTGTGTTTTGAGCGGGCAAGTTGAACTGAGCAAATAACTGTTTCCTCTGTGATGGTTCTTTAACCCTTCACCGGCAATGGCATTGGTAAAATGCAGAGAGTTAATGTTTCCCGTTCAAAAATTCCTTTCAACATCCGGGACTCGAGTAAACAAAGCTTTTCCTCGATTCGATTCCATGGAATGTCATTTGCTAAAGCTTGAATTGTGACGACAAGTTTTACAAGCGCGCGTGCTAATTAGCTCAATGCCCACAGAAAACCAAAGTAAAACAAGTCATATAACGACAAAATGTAGAGTCAAATAGAAGTCTACAACACGAGATATTCCCAAGCGGTCTCCCGTCGAAGTACTACTCTCGCCCTACAGGATTTGACTACGGGGATCGGACGAGACCCGGTTTTTTGCCTGTGGTATGGTCGTAGACGGAAGAAAGCCCGTTCTTGTTGTGTGTTTTGAGCGGGCAAGTTGAACTGAGCAAATAACTGTTTCCTCTGTGATGGTTCTTTAACCCTTCACCGGCAATGGCATTGGTAAAATGCAGAGAGTTAATGTTTCCCGTTCAAAAATTCCTTTCAACATCCGGGACTCGAGTAAACAAAGCTTTTCCTCGATTCGATTCCATGGAATGTCATTTGCTAAAGCTTGAATTGTGACGACAAGTTTTACAAGCGCGCGTGCTAATTAGCTCAATGCCCACAGAAAACCAAAGTAAAACAAGTCATATAACGACAAAATGTAGAGTCAAATAGAAGTCTACAACACGAGATATTCCCAAGCGGTCTCCCGTCGAAGTACTACTCTCGCCCTACAGGATTTGACTACGGGGATCGGACGAGACCCGGTTTTTTGCCTGTGGTATGGTCGTAGACGGAAGAAAGCCCGTTCTTGTTGTGTGTTTTTGAGCGGGCAAGTTGAACTGAGCAAATAACTGTTTCCTCTGTGATGGTTCTTTAACCCTTCACCGGCAATGGCATTGGTAAAATGCAGAGAGTTAATGTTTCCCGTTCAAAATTTCCTTTCAACATCCGGGACTCGAGTAAACAAAGCTTTTCCTCGATTCGATTCCATGGAATGTCATTTGCTAAAGCTTGAATTGTGACGACAAGTTTTACAAGCGCGCGTGCTAATTAGCTCAATGCCCACAGAAAACCAAAGTAAAACAAGTCATATAACGACAAAATGTAGAGTCAAATAGAAGTCTACAACACGAGATATTCCCAAGCGGTCTCCCGTCGAAGTACTACTCTCGCCCTACAGGATTTGACTACGGGGATCGGACGAGACCCGGTTTTTTGCCTGTGGTATGGTCGTAGACGGAAGAAAGCCCGTTCTTGTTGTGTGTTTTGAGCGGGCAAGTTGAACTGAGCAAATAACTGTTTCCTCTGTGATGGTTCTTTAACCCTTCACCGGCAATGGCATTGGTAAAATGCAGAGAGTTAATGTTTCCCGTTCAAAAATTCCTTTCAACATCCGGGACTCGAGTAAACAAAGCTTTTCCTCGATTCGATTCCATGGAATGTCATTTGCTAAAGCTTGAATTGTGACGACAAGTTTTACAAGCGCGCGTGCTAATTAGCTCAATGCCCACAGAAAACCAAAGTAAAACAAGTCATATAACGACAAAATGTAGAGTCAAATAGAAGTCTACAACACGAGATATTCCCAAGCGGTCTCCCGTCGAAGTACTACTCTCGCCCTACAGGATTTGACTACGGGGATCGGACGAGACCCGGTTTTTTGCCTGTGGTATGGTCGTAGACGGAAGAAAGCCCGTTCTTGTTGTGTGTTTTGAGCGGGCAAGTTGAACTGAGCAAATAACTGTTTCCTCTGTGATGGTTCTTTAACCCTTCACCGGCAATGGCATTGGTAAAATGCAGAGAGTTAATGTTTCCCGTTCAAAAATTCCTTTCAACATCCGGGACTCGAGTAAACAAAGCTTTTCCTCGATTCGATTCCATGGAATGTCATTTGCTAAAGCTTGAATTGTGACGACAAGTTTTACAAGCGCGCGTGCTAATTAGCTCAATGCCCACAGAAAACCAAAGTAAAACAAGTCATATAACGACAAAATGTAGAGTCAAATAGAAGTCTACAACACGAGATATTCCCAAGCGGTCTCCCGTCGAAGTACTACTCTCGCCCTACAGGATTTGACTACGGGGATCGGACGAGACCCGGTTTTTTGCCTGTGGTATGGTCGTAGACGGAAGAAAGCCCGTTCTTGTTGTGTGTTTTGAGCGGGCAAGTTGAACTGAGCAAATAACTGTTTCCTCTGTGATGGTTCTTTAACCCTTCACCGGCAATGGCATTGGTAAAATGCAGAGAGTTAATGTTTCCCGTTCAAAAATTCCTTTCAACATCCGGGACTCGAGTAAACAAAGCTTTTCCTCGATTCGATTCCATGGAATGTCATTTGCTAAAGCTTGAATTGTGACGACAAGTTTTACAAGCGCGCGTGCTAATTAGCTCAATGCCCACAGAAAACCAAAGTAAAACAAGTCATATAACGACAAAATGTAGAGTCAAATAGAAGTCTACAACACGAGATATTCCCAAGCGGTCTCCCGTCGAAGTACTACTCTCGCCCTACAGGATTTGACTACGGGGATCGGACGAGACCCGGTTTTTTGCCTGTGGTATGGTCGTAGACGGAAGAAAGCCCGTTCTTGTTGTGTGTTTTGAGCGGGCAAGTTGAACTGAGCAAATAACTGTTTCCTCTGTGATGGTTCTTTAACCCTTCACCGGCAATGGCATTGGTAAAATGCAGAGAGTTAATGTTTCCCGTTCAAAAATTCCTTTCAACATCCGGGACTCGAGTAAACAAAGCTTTTCCTCGATTCGATTCCATGGAATGTCATTTGCTAAAGCTTGAATTGTGACGACAAGTTTTACAAGCGCGCGTGCTAATTAGCTCAATGCCCACAGAAAACCAAAGTAAAACAAGTCATATAACGACAAAATGTAGAGTCAAATAGAAGTCTACAACACGAGATATTCCCAAGCGGTCTCCCGTCGAAGTACTACTCTCGCCCTACAGGATTTGACTACGGGGATCGGACGAGACCCGGTTTTTTGCCTGTGGTATGGTCGTAGACGGAAGAAAGCCCGTTCTTGTTGTGTGTTTTGAGCGGGCAAGTTGAACTGAGCAAATAACTGTTTCCTCTGTGATGGTTCTTTAACCCTTCACCGGCAATGGCATTGGTAAAATGCAGAGAGTTAATGTTTCCCGTTCAAAAATTCCTTTCAACATCCGGGACTCGAGTAAACAAAGCTTTTCCTCGATTCGATTCCATGGAATGTCATTTGCTAAAGCTTGAATTGTGACGACAAGTTTTACAAGCGCGCGTGCTAATTAGCTCAATGCCCACAGAAAACCAAAGTAAAACAAGTCATATAACGACAAAATGTAGAGTCAAATAGAAGTCTACAACACGAGATATTCCCAAGCGGTCTCCCGTCGAAGTACTACTCTCGCCCTACAGGATTTGACTACGGGGATCGGACGAGACCCGGTTTTTTGCCTGTGGTATGGTCGTAGACGGAAGAAAGCCCGTTCTTGTTGTGTGTTTTGAGCGGGCAAGTTGAACTGAGCAAATAACTGTTTCCTCTGTGATGGTTCTTTAACCCTTCACCGGCAATGGCATTGGTAAAATGCAGAGAGTTAATGTTTCCCGTTCAAAAATTCCTTTCAACATCCGGGACTCGAGTAAACAAAGCTTTTCCTCGATTCGATTCCATGGAATGTCATTTGCTAAAGCTTGAATTGTGACGACAAGTTTTACAAGCGCGCGTGCTAATTAGCTCAATGCCCACAGAAAACCAAAGTAAAACAAGTCATATAACGACAAAATGTAGAGTCAAATAGAAGTCTACAACACGAGATATTCCCAAGCGGTCTCCCGTCGAAGTACTACTCTCGCCCTACAGGATTTGACTACGGGGATCGGACGAGACCCGGTTTTTTGCCTGTGGTATGGTCGTAGACGGAAGAAAGCCCGTTCTTGTTGTGTGTTTTGAGCGGGCAAGTTGAACTGAGCAAATAACTGTTTCCTCTGTGATGGTTCTTTAACCCTTCACCGGCAATGGCATTGGTAAAATGCAGAGAGTTAATGTTTCCCGTTCAAAAATTCCTTTCAACATCCGGGACTCGAGTAAACAAAGCTTTTCCTCGATTCGATTCCATGGAATGTCATTTGCTAAAGCTTGAATTGTGACGACAAGTTTTACAAGCGCGCGTGCTAATTAGCTCAATGCCCACAGAAAACCAAAGTAAAACAAGTCATATAACGACAAAATGTAGAGTCAAATAGAAGTCTACAACACGAGATATTCCCAAGCGGTCTCCCGTCGAAGTACTACTCTCGCCCTACAGGATTTGACTACGGGGATCGGACGAGACCCGGTTTTTTGCCTGTGGTATGGTCGTAGACGGAAGAAAGCCCGTTCTTGTTGTGTGTTTTGAGCGGGCAAGTTGAACTGAGCAAATAACTGTTTCCTCTGTGATGGTTCTTTAACCCTTCACCGGCAATGGCATTGGTAAAATGCAGAGAGTTAATGTTTCCCGTTCAAAAATTCCTTTCAACATCCGGGACTCGAGTAAACAAAGCTTTTCCTCGATTCGATTCCATGGAATGTCATTTGCTAAAGCTTGAATTGTGACGACAAGTTTTACAAGCGCGCGTGCTAATTAGCTCAATGCCCACAGAAAACCAAAGTAAAACAAGTCATATAACGACAAAATGTAGAGTCAAATAGAAGTCTACAACACGAGATATTCCCAAGCGGTCTCCCGTCGAAGTACTACTCTCGCCCTACAGGATTTGACTACGGGGATCGGACGAGACCCGGTTTTTTGCCTGTGGTATGGTCGTAGACGGAAGAAAGCCCGTTCTTGTTGTGTGTTTTGAGCGGGCAAGTTGAACTGAGCAAATAACTGTTTCCTCTGTGATGGTTCTTTAACCCTTCACCGGCAATGGCATTGGTAAAATGCAGAGAGTTAATGTTTCCCGTTCAAAAATTCCTTTCAACATCCGGGACTCGAGTAAACAAAGCTTTTCCTCGATTCGATTCCATGGAATGTCATTTGCTAAAGCTTGAATTGTGACGACAAGTTTTACAAGCGCGCGTGCTAATTAGCTCAATGCCCACAGAAAACCAAAGTAAAACAAGTCATATAACGACAAAATGTAGAGTCAAATAGAAGTCTACAACACGAGATATTCCCAAGCGGTCTCCCGTCGAAGTACTACTCTCGCCCTACAGGATTTGACTACGGGGATCGGACGAGACCCGGTTTTTTGCCTGTGGTATGGTCGTAGACGGAAGAAAGCCCGTTCTTGTTGTGTGTTTTGAGCGGGCAAGTTGAACTGAGCAAATAACTGTTTCCTCTGTGATGGTTCTTTAACCCTTCACCGGCAATGGCATTGGTAAAATGCAGAGAGTTAATGTTTCCCGTTCAAAAATTCCTTTCAACATCCGGGACTCGAGTAAACAAAGCTTTTCCTCGATTCGATTCCATGGAATGTCATTTGCTAAAGCTTGAATTGTGACGACAAGTTTTACAAGCGCGCGTGCTAATTAGCTCAATGCCCACAGAAAACCAAAGTAAAACAAGTCATATAACGACAAAATGTAGAGTCAAATAGAAGTCTACAACACGAGATATTCCCAAGCGGTCTCCCGTCGAAGTACTACTCTCGCCCTACAGGATTTGACTACGGGGATCGGACGAGACCCGGTTTTTTGCCTGTGGTATGGTCGTAGACGGAAGAAAGCCCGTTCTTGTTGTGTGTTTTGAGCGGGCAAGTTGAACTGAGCAAATAACTGTTTCCTCTGTGATGGTTCTTTAACCCTTCACCGGCAATGGCATTGGTAAAATGCAGAGAGTTAATGTTTCCCGTTCAAAAATTCCTTTCAACATCCGGGACTCGAGTAAACAAAGCTTTTCCTCGATTCGATTCCATGGAATGTCATTTGCTAAAGCTTGAATTGTGACGACAAGTTTTACAAGCGCGCGTGCTAATTAGCTCAATGCCCACAGAAAACCAAAGTAAAACAAGTCATATAACGACAAAATGTAGAGTCAAATAGAAGTCTACAACACGAGATATTCCCAAGCGGTCTCCCGTCGAAGTACTACTCTCGCCCTACAGGATTTGACTACGGGGATCGGACGAGACCCGGTTTTTTGCCTGTGGTATGGTCGTAGACGGAAGAAAGCCCGCTCTTGTTGTGTGTTTTGAGCGGGCAAGTTGAACTGAGCAAATAACTGTTTCCTCTGTGATGGTTCTTTAACCCTTCACCGGCAATGGCATTGGTATAAAATGCAGAGAGTTAATGTTTTTTTGTTTCCCGTTCAAAAATTCCTTTCAACATCCGGGACTCGCGTAAACAAAGCTTTTCCTCGATTCGATTCCATGGAAGTGTCATTTGCTACAGCTTGAATTGGCGAGGGCAAGTTTGACAAGCGCGCGTGCTAAGTCGCTCAATGCCCACAGAAAAACCAAGTAAAACAAGTCATATAACGACAAAGATGTAGAGTCAAATAGAAGTCTACAACACGAGATATTCCCAAGCGGTCTCCCGTCGAAGTACTACTCTCGCCCTACAGGATGAGCCTACGGGGATCGGACGCGACCCGTATTTTTGCCTGTGGTATGGTCGTAGACGGAAGAAAGCCCGTTCTTGTTGTGTGTTTTGAGCGGGCAAGTTGAACTGAGCAAATAACTGTTTCCTCTGTGATGGTTCTTTAACCCTTCACCGGCAATGGCATTGGTAAAATGCAGAGAGTTAATGTTTCCCGTTCAAAAATTCCTTTCAACATCCGGGACTCGAGTAAACAAAGCTTTTCCTCGATTCGATTCCATGGAATGTCATTTGCTAAAGCTTGAATTGTGACGACAAGTTTTACAAGCGCGCGTGCTAATTAGCTCAATGCCCACAGAAAACCAAAGTAAAACAAGTCATATAACGACAAAATGTAGAGTCAAATAGAAGTCTACAACACGAGATATTCCCAAGCGGTCTCCCGTCGAAGTACTACTCTCGCCCTACAGGATTTGACTACGGGGATCGGACGAGACCCGGTTTTTTGCCTGTGGTATGGTCGTAGACGGAAGAAAGCCCGTTCTTGTTGTGTGTTTTGAGCGGGCAAGTTGAACTGAGCAAATAACTGTTTCCTCTGTGATGGTTCTTTAACCCTTCACCGGCAATGGCATTGGTAAAATGCAGAGAGTTAATGTTTCCCGTTCAAAAATTCCTTTCAACATCCGGGACTCGAGTAAACAAAGCTTTTCCTCGATTCGATTCCATGGAATGTCATTTGCTAAAGCTTGAATTGTGACGACAAGTTTTACAAGCGCGCGTGCTAATTAGCTCAATGCCCACAGAAAACCAAAGTAAAACAAGTCATATAACGACAAAATGTAGAGTCAAATAGAAGTCTACAACACGAGATATTCCCAAGCGGTCTCCCGTCGAAGTACTACTCTCGCCCTACAGGATTTGACTACGGGGATCGGACGAGACCCGGTTTTTTGCCTGTGGTATGGTCGTAGACGGAAGAAAGCCCGTTCTTGTTGTGTGTTTTGAGCGGGCAAGTTGAACTGAGCAAATAACTGTTTCCTCTGTGATGGTTCTTTAACCCTTCACCGGCAATGGCATTGGTAAAATGCAGAGAGTTAATGTTTCCCGTTCAAAAATTCCTTTCAACATCCGGGACTCGAGTAAACAAAGCTTTTCCTCGATTCGATTCCATGGAATGTCATTTGCTAAAGCTTGAATTGTGACGACAAGTTTTACAAGCGCGCGTGCTAATTAGCTCAATGCCCACAGAAAACCAAAGTAAAACAAGTCATATAACGACAAAATGTAGAGTCAAATAGAAGTCTACAACACGAGATATTCCCAAGCGGTCTCCCGTCGAAGTACTACTCTCGCCCTACAGGATTTGACTACGGGGATCGGACGAGACCCGGTTTTTTGCCTGTGGTATGGTCGTAGACGGAAGAAAGCCCGTTCTTGTTGTGTGTTTTGAGCGGGCAAGTTGAACTGAGCAAATAACTGTTTCCTCTGTGATGGTTCTTTAACCCTTCACCGGCAATGGCATTGGTAAAATGCAGAGAGTTAATGTTTCCCGTTCAAAAATTCCTTTCAACATCCGGGACTCGAGTAAACAAAGCTTTTCCTCGATTCGATTCCATGGAATGTCATTTGCTAAAGCTTGAATTGTGACGACAAGTTTTACAAGCGCGCGTGCTAATTAGCTCAATGCCCACAGAAAACCAAAGTAAAACAAGTCATATAACGACAAAATGTAGAGTCAAATAGAAGTCTACAACACGAGATATTCCCAAGCGGTCTCCCGTCGAAGTACTACTCTCGCCCTACAGGATTTGACTACGGGGATCGGACGAGACCCGGTTTTTTGCCTGTGGTATGGTCGTAGACGGAAGAAAGCCCGTTCTTGTTGTGTGTTTTGAGCGGGCAAGTTGAACTGAGCAAATAACTGTTTCCTCTGTGATGGTTCTTTAACCCTTCACCGGCAATGGCATTGGTAAAATGCAGAGAGTTAATGTTTCCCGTTCAAAAATTCCTTTCAACATCCGGGACTCGAGTAAACAAAGCTTTTCCTCGATTCGATTCCATGGAATGTCATTTGCTAAAGCTTGAATTGTGACGACAAGTTTTACAAGCGCGCGTGCTAATTAGCTCAATGCCCACAGAAAACCAAAGTAAAACAAGTCATATAACGACAAAATGTAGAGTCAAATAGAAGTCTACAACACGAGATATTCCCAAGCGGTCTCCCGTCGAAGTACTACTCTCGCCCTACAGGATTTGACTACGGGGATCGGACGAGACCCGGTTTTTTGCCTGTGGTATGGTCGTAGACGGAAGAAAGCCCGTTCTTGTTGTGTGTTTTGAGCGGGCAAGTTGAACTGAGCAAATAACTGTTTCCTCTGTGATGGTTCTTTAACCCTTCACCGGCAATGGCATTGGTAAAATGCAGAGAGTTAATGTTTCCCGTTCAAAAATTCCTTTCAACATCCGGGACTCGAGTAAACAAAGCTTTTCCTCGATTCGATTCCATGGAATGTCATTTGCTAAAGCTTGAATTGTGACGACAAGTTTTACAAGCGCGCGTGCTAATTAGCTCAATGCCCACAGAAAACCAAAGTAAAACAAGTCATATAACGACAAAATGTAGAGTCAAATAGAAGTCTACAACACGAGATATTCCCAAGCGGTCTCCCGTCGAAGTACTACTCTCGCCCTACAGGATTTGACTACGGGGATCGGACGAGACCCGGTTTTTTGCCTGTGGTATGGTCGTAGACGGAAGAAAGCCCGTTCTTGTTGTGTGTTTTGAGCGGGCAAGTTGAACTGAGCAAATAACTGTTTCCTCTGTGATGGTTCTTTAACCCTTCACCGGCAATGGCATTGGTAAAATGCAGAGAGTTAATGTTTCCCGTTCAAAAATTCCTTTCAACATCCGGGACTCGAGTAAACAAAGCTTTTCCTCGATTCGATTCCATGGAATGTCATTTGCTAAAGCTTGAATTGTGACGACAAGTTTTACAAGCGCGCGTGCTAATTAGCTCAATGCCCACAGAAAACCAAAGTAAAACAAGTCATATAACGACAAAATGTAGAGTCAAATAGAAGTCTACAACACGAGATATTCCCAAGCGGTCTCCCGTCGAAGTACTACTCTCGCCCTACAGGATTTGACTACGGGGATCGGACGAGACCCGGTTTTTTGCCTGTGGTATGGTCGTAGACGGAAGAAAGCCCGTTCTTGTTGTGTGTTTTGAGCGGGCAAGTTGAACTGAGCAAATAACTGTTTCCTCTGTGATGGTTCTTTAACCCTTCACCGGCAATGGCATTGGTAAAATGCAGAGAGTTAATGTTTCCCGTTCAAAAATTCCTTTCAACATCCGGGACTCGAGTAAACAAAGCTTTTCCTCGATTCGATTCCATGGAATGTCATTTGCTAAAGCTTGAATTGTGACGACAAGTTTTACAAGCGCGCGTGCTAATTAGCTCAATGCCCACAGAAAACCAAAGTAAAACAAGTCATATAACGACAAAATGTAGAGTCAAATAGAAGTCTACAACACGAGATATTCCCAAGCGGTCTCCCGTCGAAGTACTACTCTCGCCCTACAGGATTTGACTACGGGGATCGGACGAGACCCGGTTTTTTGCCTGTGGTATGGTCGTAGACGGAAGAAAGCCCGTTCTTGTTGTGTGTTTTGAGCGGGCAAGTTGAACTGAGCAAATAACTGTTTCCTCTGTGATGGTTCTTTAACCCTTCACCGGCAATGGCATTGGTAAAATGCAGAGAGTTAATGTTTCCCGTTCAAAAATTCCTTTCAACATCCGGGACTCGAGTAAACAAAGCTTTTCCTCGATTCGATTCCATGGAATGTCATTTGCTAAAGCTTGAATTGTGACGACAAGTTTTACAAGCGCGCGTGCTAATTAGCTCAATGCCCACAGAAAACCAAAGTAAAACAAGTCATATAACGACAAAATGTAGAGTCAAATAGAAGTCTACAACACGAGATATTCCCAAGCGGTCTCCCGTCGAAGTACTACTCTCGCCCTACAGGATTTGACTACGGGGATCGGACGAGACCCGGTTTTTTGCCTGTGGTATGGTCGTAGACGGAAGAAAGCCCGTTCTTGTTGTGTGTTTTGAGCGGGCAAGTTGAACTGAGCAAATAACTGTTTCCTCTGTGATGGTTCTTTAACCCTTCACCGGCAATGGCATTGGTAAAATGCAGAGAGTTAATGTTTCCCGTTCAAAAATTCCTTTCAACATCCGGGACTCGAGTAAACAAAGCTTTTCCTCGATTCGATTCCATGGAATGTCATTTGCTAAAGCTTGAATTGTGACGACAAGTTTTACAAGCGCGCGTGCTAATTAGCTCAATGCCCACAGAAAACCAAAGTAAAACAAGTCATATAACGACAAAATGTAGAGTCAAATAGAAGTCTACAACACGAGATATTCCCAAGCGGTCTCCCGTCGAAGTACTACTCTCGCCCTACAGGATTTGACTACGGGGATCGGACGAGACCCGGTTTTTTGCCTGTGGTATGGTCGTAGACGGAAGAAAGCCCGTTCTTGTTGTGTGTTTTGAGCGGGCAAGTTGAACTGAGCAAATAACTGTTTCCTCTGTGATGGTTCTTTAACCCTTCACCGGCAATGGCATTGGTAAAATGCAGAGAGTTAATGTTTCCCGTTCAAAAATTCCTTTCAACATCCGGGACTCGAGTAAACAAAGCTTTTCCTCGATTCGATTCCATGGAATGTCATTTGCTAAAGCTTGAATTGTGACGACAAGTTTTACAAGCGCGCGTGCTAATTAGCTCAATGCCCACAGAAAACCAAAGTAAAACAAGTCATATAACGACAAAATGTAGAGTCAAATAGAAGTCTACAACACGAGATATTCCCAAGCGGTCTCCCGTCGAAGTACTACTCTCGCCCTACAGGATTTGACTACGGGGATCGGACGAGACCCGGTTTTTTGCCTGTGGTATGGTCGTAGACGGAAGAAAGCCCGTTCTTGTTGTGTGTTTTGAGCGGGCAAGTTGAACTGAGCAAATAACTGTTTCCTCTGTGATGGTTCTTTAACCCTTCACCGGCAATGGCATTGGTAAAATGCAGAGAGTTAATGTTTCCCGTTCAAAAATTCCTTTCAACATCCGGGACTCGAGTAAACAAAGCTTTTCCTCGATTCGATTCCATGGAATGTCATTTGCTAAAGCTTGAATTGTGACGACAAGTTTTACAAGCGCGCGTGCTAATTAGCTCAATGCCCACAGAAAACCAAAGTAAAACAAGTCATATAACGACAAAATGTAGAGTCAAATAGAAGTCTACAACACGAGATATTCCCAAGCGGTCTCCCGTCGAAGTACTACTCTCGCCCTACAGGATTTGACTACGGGGATCGGACGAGACCCGGTTTTTTGCCTGTGGTATGGTCGTAGACGGAAGAAAGCCCGTTCTTGTTGTGTGTTTTGAGCGGGCAAGTTGAACTGAGCAAATAACTGTTTCCTCTGTGATGGTTCTTTAACCCTTCACCGGCAATGGCATTGGTAAAATGCAGAGAGTTAATGTTTCCCGTTCAAAAATTCCTTTCAACATCCGGGACTCGAGTAAACAAAGCTTTTCCTCGATTCGATTCCATGGAATGTCATTTGCTAAAGCTTGAATTGTGACGACAAGTTTTACAAGCGCGCGTGCTAATTAGCTCAATGCCCACAGAAAACCAAAGTAAAACAAGTCATATAACGACAAAATGTAGAGTCAAATAGAAGTCTACAACACGAGATATTCCCAAGCGGTCTCCCGTCGAAGTACTACTCTCGCCCTACAGGATTTGACTACGGGGATCGGACGAGACCCGGTTTTTTGCCTGTGGTATGGTCGTAGACGGAAGAAAGCCCGTTCTTGTTGTGTGTTTTGAGCGGGCAAGTTGAACTGAGCAAATAACTGTTTCCTCTGTGATGGTTCTTTAACCCTTCACCGGCAATGGCATTGGTAAAATGCAGAGAGTTAATGTTTCCCGTTCAAAAATTCCTTTCAACATCCGGGACTCGAGTAAACAAAGCTTTTCCTCGATTCGATTCCATGGAATGTCATTTGCTAAAGCTTGAATTGTGACGACAAGTTTTACAAGCGCGCGTGCTAATTAGCTCAATGCCCACAGAAAACCAAAGTAAAACAAGTCATATAACGACAAAATGTAGAGTCAAATAGAAGTCTACAACACGAGATATTCCCAAGCGGTCTCCCGTCGAAGTACTACTCTCGCCCTACAGGATTTGACTACGGGGATCGGACGAGACCCGGTTTTTTGCCTGTGGTATGGTCGTAGACGGAAGAAAGCCCGTTCTTGTTGTGTGTTTTGAGCGGGCAAGTTGAACTGAGCAAATAACTGTTTCCTCTGTGATGGTTCTTTAACCCTTCACCGGCAATGGCATTGGTAAAATGCAGAGAGTTAATGTTTCCCGTTCAAAAATTCCTTTCAACATCCGGGACTCGAGTAAACAAAGCTTTTCCTCGATTCGATTCCATGGAATGTCATTTGCTAAAGCTTGAATTGTGACGACAAGTTTTACAAGCGCGCGTGCTAATTAGCTCAATGCCCACAGAAAACCAAAGTAAAACAAGTCATATAACGACAAAATGTAGAGTCAAATAGAAGTCTACAACACGAGATATTCCCAAGCGGTCTCCCGTCGAAGTACTACTCTCGCCCTACAGGATTTGACTACGGGGATCGGACGAGACCCGGTTTTTTGCCTGTGGTATGGTCGTAGACGGAAGAAAGCCCGTTCTTGTTGTGTGTTTTGAGCGGGCAAGTTGAACTGAGCAAATAACTGTTTCCTCTGTGATGGTTCTTTAACCCTTCACCGGCAATGGCATTGGTAAAATGCAGAGAGTTAATGTTTCCCGTTCAAAAATTCCTTTCAACATCCGGGACTCGAGTAAACAAAGCTTTTCCTCGATTCGATTCCATGGAATGTCATTTGCTAAAGCTTGAATTGTGACGACAAGTTTTACAAGCGCGCGTGCTAATTAGCTCAATGCCCACAGAAAACCAAAGTAAAACAAGTCATATAACGACAAAATGTAGAGTCAAATAGAAGTCTACAACACGAGATATTCCCAAGCGGTCTCCCGTCGAAGTACTACTCTCGCCCTACAGGATTTGACTACGGGGATCGGACGAGACCCGGTTTTTTGCCTGTGGTATGGTCGTAGACGGAAGAAAGCCCGTTCTTGTTGTGTGTTTTGAGCGGGCAAGTTGAACTGAGCAAATAACTGTTTCCTCTGTGATGGTTCTTTAACCCTTCACCGGCAATGGCATTGGTAAAATGCAGAGAGTTAATGTTTCCCGTTCAAAAATTCCTTTCAACATCCGGGACTCGAGTAAACAAAGCTTTTCCTCGATTCGATTCCATGGAATGTCATTTGCTAAAGCTTGAATTGTGACGACAAGTTTTACAAGCGCGCGTGCTAATTAGCTCAATGCCCACAGAAAACCAAAGTAAAACAAGTCATATAACGACAAAATGTAGAGTCAAATAGAAGTCTACAACACGAGATATTCCCAAGCGGTCTCCCGTCGAAGTACTACTCTCGCCCTACAGGATTTGACTACGGGGATCGGACGAGACCCGGTTTTTTGCCTGTGGTATGGTCGTAGACGGAAGAAAGCCCGTTCTTGTTGTGTGTTTTGAGCGGGCAAGTTGAACTGAGCAAATAACTGTTTCCTCTGTGATGGTTCTTTAACCCTTCACCGGCAATGGCATTGGTAAAATGCAGAGAGTTAATGTTTCCCGTTCAAAAATTCCTTTCAACATCCGGGACTCGAGTAAACAAAGCTTTTCCTCGATTCGATTCCATGGAATGTCATTTGCTAAAGCTTGAATTGTGACGACAAGTTTTACAAGCGCGCGTGCTAATTAGCTCAATGCCCACAGAAAACCAAAGTAAAACAAGTCATATAACGACAAAATGTAGAGTCAAATAGAAGTCTACAACACGAGATATTCCCAAGCGGTCTCCCGTCGAAGTACTACTCTCGCCCTACAGGATTTGACTACGGGGATCGGACGAGACCCGGTTTTTTGCCTGTGGTATGGTCGTAGACGGAAGAAAGCCCGTTCTTGTTGTGTGTTTTGAGCGGGCAAGTTGAACTGAGCAAATAACTGTTTCCTCTGTGATGGTTCTTTAACCCTTCACCGGCAATGGCATTGGTAAAATGCAGAGAGTTAATGTTTCCCGTTCAAAAATTCCTTTCAACATCCGGGACTCGAGTAAACAAAGCTTTTCCTCGATTCGATTCCATGGAATGTCATTTGCTAAAGCTTGAATTGTGACGACAAGTTTTACAAGCGCGCGTGCTAATTAGCTCAATGCCCACAGAAAACCAAAGTAAAACAAGTCATATAACGACAAAATGTAGAGTCAAATAGAAGTCTACAACACGAGATATTCCCAAGCGGTCTCCCGTCGAAGTACTACTCTCGCCCTACAGGATTTGACTACGGGGATCGGACGAGACCCGGTTTTTTGCCTGTGGTATGGTCGTAGACGGAAGAAAGCCCGTTCTTGTTGTGTGTTTTGAGCGGGCAAGTTGAACTGAGCAAATAACTGTTTCCTCTGTGATGGTTCTTTAACCCTTCACCGGCAATGGCATTGGTAAAATGCAGAGAGTTAATGTTTCCCGTTCAAAAATTCCTTTCAACATCCGGGACTCGAGTAAACAAAGCTTTTCCTCGATTCGATTCCATGGAATGTCATTTGCTAAAGCTTGAATTGTGACGACAAGTTTTACAAGCGCGCGTGCTAATTAGCTCAATGCCCACAGAAAACCAAAGTAAAACAAGTCATATAACGACAAAATGTAGAGTCAAATAGAAGTCTACAACACGAGATATTCCCAAGCGGTCTCCCGTCGAAGTACTACTCTCGCCCTACAGGATTTGACTACGGGGATCGGACGAGACCCGGTTTTTTGCCTGTGGTATGGTCGTAGACGGAAGAAAGCCCGTTCTTGTTGTGTGTTTTGAGCGGGCAAGTTGAACTGAGCAAATAACTGTTTCCTCTGTGATGGTTCTTTAACCCTTCACCGGCAATGGCATTGGTAAAATGCAGAGAGTTAATGTTTCCCGTTCAAAAATTCCTTTCAACATCCGGGACTCGAGTAAACAAAGCTTTTCCTCGATTCGATTCCATGGAATGTCATTTGCTAAAGCTTGAATTGTGACGACAAGTTTTACAAGCGCGCGTGCTAATTAGCTCAATGCCCACAGAAAACCAAAGTAAAACAAGTCATATAACGACAAAATGTAGAGTCAAATAGAAGTCTACAACACGAGATATTCCCAAGCGGTCTCCCGTCGAAGTACTACTCTCGCCCTACAGGATTTGACTACGGGGATCGGACGAGACCCGGTTTTTTGCCTGTGGTATGGTCGTAGACGGAAGAAAGCCCGTTCTTGTTGTGTGTTTTGAGCGGGCAAGTTGAACTGAGCAAATAACTGTTTCCTCTGTGATGGTTCTTTAACCCTTCACCGGCAATGGCATTGGTAAAATGCAGAGAGTTAATGTTTCCCGTTCAAAAATTCCTTTCAACATCCGGGACTCGAGTAAACAAAGCTTTTCCTCGATTCGATTCCATGGAATGTCATTTGCTAAAGCTTGAATTGTGACGACAAGTTTTACAAGCGCGCGTGCTAATTAGCTCAATGCCCACAGAAAACCAAAGTAAAACAAGTCATATAACGACAAAATGTAGAGTCAAATAGAAGTCTACAACACGAGATATTCCCAAGCGGTCTCCCGTCGAAGTACTACTCTCGCCCTACAGGATTTGACTACGGGGATCGGACGAGACCCGGTTTTTTGCCTGTGGTATGGTCGTAGACGGAAGAAAGCCCGTTCTTGTTGTGTGTTTTGAGCGGGCAAGTTGAACTGAGCAAATAACTGTTTCCTCTGTGATGGTTCTTTAACCCTTCACCGGCAATGGCATTGGTAAAATGCAGAGAGTTAATGTTTCCCGTTCAAAAATTCCTTTCAACATCCGGGACTCGAGTAAACAAAGCTTTTCCTCGATTCGATTCCATGGAATGTCATTTGCTAAAGCTTGAATTGTGACGACAAGTTTTACAAGCGCGCGTGCTAATTAGCTCAATGCCCACAGAAAACCAAAGTAAAACAAGTCATATAACGACAAAATGTAGAGTCAAATAGAAGTCTACAACACGAGATATTCCCAAGCGGTCTCCCGTCGAAGTACTACTCTCGCCCTACAGGATTTGACTACGGGGATCGGACGAGACCCGGTTTTTTGCCTGTGGTATGGTCGTAGACGGAAGAAAGCCCGTTCTTGTTGTGTGTTTTGAGCGGGCAAGTTGAACTGAGCAAATAACTGTTTCCTCTGTGATGGTTCTTTAACCCTTCACCGGCAATGGCATTGGTAAAATGCAGAGAGTTAATGTTTCCCGTTCAAAAATTCCTTTCAACATCCGGGACTCGAGTAAACAAAGCTTTTCCTCGATTCGATTCCATGGAATGTCATTTGCTAAAGCTTGAATTGTGACGACAAGTTTTACAAGCGCGCGTGCTAATTAGCTCAATGCCCACAGAAAACCAAAGTAAAACAAGTCATATAACGACAAAATGTAGAGTCAAATAGAAGTCTACAACACGAGATATTCCCAAGCGGTCTCCCGTCGAAGTACTACTCTCGCCCTACAGGATTTGACTACGGGGATCGGACGAGACCCGGTTTTTTGCCTGTGGTATGGTCGTAGACGGAAGAAAGCCCGTTCTTGTTGTGTGTTTTGAGCGGGCAAGTTGAACTGAGCAAATAACTGTTTCCTCTGTGATGGTTCTTTAACCCTTCACCGGCAATGGCATTGGTAAAATGCAGAGAGTTAATGTTTCCCGTTCAAAAATTCCTTTCAACATCCGGGACTCGAGTAAACAAAGCTTTTCCTCGATTCGATTCCATGGAATGTCATTTGCTAAAGCTTGAATTGTGACGACAAGTTTTACAAGCGCGCGTGCTAATTAGCTCAATGCCCACAGAAAACCAAAGTAAAACAAGTCATATAACGACAAAATGTAGAGTCAAATAGAAGTCTACAACACGAGATATTCCCAAGCGGTCTCCCGTCGAAGTACTACTCTCGCCCTACAGGATTTGACTACGGGGATCGGACGAGACCCGGTTTTTTGCCTGTGGTATGGTCGTAGACGGAAGAAAGCCCGTTCTTGTTGTGTGTTTTGAGCGGGCAAGTTGAACTGAGCAAATAACTGTTTCCTCTGTGATGGTTCTTTAACCCTTCACCGGCAATGGCATTGGTAAAATGCAGAGAGTTAATGTTTCCCGTTCAAAAATTCCTTTCAACATCCGGGACTCGAGTAAACAAAGCTTTTCCTCGATTCGATTCCATGGAATGTCATTTGCTAAAGCTTGAATTGTGACGACAAGTTTTACAAGCGCGCGTGCTAATTAGCTCAATGCCCACAGAAAACCAAAGTAAAACAAGTCATATAACGACAAAATGTAGAGTCAAATAGAAGTCTACAACACGAGATATTCCCAAGCGGTCTCCCGTCGAAGTACTACTCTCGCCCTACAGGATTTGACTACGGGGATCGGACGAGACCCGGTTTTTTGCCTGTGGTATGGTCGTAGACGGAAGAAAGCCCGTTCTTGTTGTGTGTTTTGAGCGGGCAAGTTGAACTGAGCAAATAACTGTTTCCTCTGTGATGGTTCTTTAACCCTTCACCGGCAATGGCATTGGTAAAATGCAGAGAGTTAATGTTTCCCGTTCAAAAATTCCTTTCAACATCCGGGACTCGAGTAAACAAAGCTTTTCCTCGATTCGATTCCATGGAATGTCATTTGCTAAAGCTTGAATTGTGACGACAAGTTTTACAAGCGCGCGTGCTAATTAGCTCAATGCCCACAGAAAACCAAAGTAAAACAAGTCATATAACGACAAAATGTAGAGTCAAATAGAAGTCTACAACACGAGATATTCCCAAGCGGTCTCCCGTCGAAGTACTACTCTCGCCCTACAGGATTTGACTACGGGGATCGGACGAGACCCGGTTTTTTGCCTGTGGTATGGTCGTAGACGGAAGAAAGCCCGTTCTTGTTGTGTGTTTTGAGCGGGCAAGTTGAACTGAGCAAATAACTGTTTCCTCTGTGATGGTTCTTTAACCCTTCACCGGCAATGGCATTGGTAAAATGCAGAGAGTTAATGTTTCCCGTTCAAAAATTCCTTTCAACATCCGGGACTCGAGTAAACAAAGCTTTTCCTCGATTCGATTCCATGGAATGTCATTTGCTAAAGCTTGAATTGTGACGACAAGTTTTACAAGCGCGCGTGCTAATTAGCTCAATGCCCACAGAAAACCAAAGTAAAACAAGTCATATAACGACAAAATGTAGAGTCAAATAGAAGTCTACAACACGAGATATTCCCAAGCGGTCTCCCGTCGAAGTACTACTCTCGCCCTACAGGATTTGACTACGGGGATCGGACGAGACCCGGTTTTTTGCCTGTGGTATGGTCGTAGACGGAAGAAAGCCCGTTCTTGTTGTGTGTTTTGAGCGGGCAAGTTGAACTGAGCAAATAACTGTTTCCTCTGTGATGGTTCTTTAACCCTTCACCGGCAATGGCATTGGTAAAATGCAGAGAGTTAATGTTTCCCGTTCAAAAATTCCTTTCAACATCCGGGACTCGAGTAAACAAAGCTTTTCCTCGATTCGATTCCATGGAATGTCATTTGCTAAAGCTTGAATTGTGACGACAAGTTTTACAAGCGCGCGTGCTAATTAGCTCAATGCCCACAGAAAACCAAAGTAAAACAAGTCATATAACGACAAAATGTAGAGTCAAATAGAAGTCTACAACACGAGATATTCCCAAGCGGTCTCCCGTCGAAGTACTACTCTCGCCCTACAGGATTTGACTACGGGGATCGGACGAGACCCGGTTTTTTGCCTGTGGTATGGTCGTAGACGGAAGAAAGCCCGTTCTTGTTGTGTGTTTTGAGCGGGCAAGTTGAACTGAGCAAATAACTGTTTCCTCTGTGATGGTTCTTTAACCCTTCACCGGCAATGGCATTGGTAAAATGCAGAGAGTTAATGTTTCCCGTTCAAAAATTCCTTTCAACATCCGGGACTCGAGTAAACAAAGCTTTTCCTCGATTCGATTCCATGGAATGTCATTTGCTAAAGCTTGAATTGTGACGACAAGTTTTACAAGCGCGCGTGCTAATTAGCTCAATGCCCACAGAAAACCAAAGTAAAACAAGTCATATAACGACAAAATGTAGAGTCAAATAGAAGTCTACAACACGAGATATTCCCAAGCGGTCTCCCGTCGAAGTACTACTCTCGCCCTACAGGATTTGACTACGGGGATCGGACGAGACCCGGTTTTTTGCCTGTGGTATGGTCGTAGACGGAAGAAAGCCCGTTCTTGTTGTGTGTTTTGAGCGGGCAAGTTGAACTGAGCAAATAACTGTTTCCTCTGTGATGGTTCTTTAACCCTTCACCGGCAATGGCATTGGTAAAATGCAGAGAGTTAATGTTTCCCGTTCAAAAATTCCTTTCAACATCCGGGACTCGAGTAAACAAAGCTTTTCCTCGATTCGATTCCATGGAATGTCATTTGCTAAAGCTTGAATTGTGACGACAAGTTTTACAAGCGCGCGTGCTAATTAGCTCAATGCCCACAGAAAACCAAAGTAAAACAAGTCATATAACGACAAAATGTAGAGTCAAATAGAAGTCTACAACACGAGATATTCCCAAGCGGTCTCCCGTCGAAGTACTACTCTCGCCCTACAGGATTTGACTACGGGGATCGGACGAGACCCGGTTTTTTGCCTGTGGTATGGTCGTAGACGGAAGAAAGCCCGTTCTTGTTGTGTGTTTTGAGCGGGCAAGTTGAACTGAGCAAATAACTGTTTCCTCTGTGATGGTTCTTTAACCCTTCACCGGCAATGGCATTGGTAAAATGCAGAGAGTTAATGTTTCCCGTTCAAAAATTCCTTTCAACATCCGGGACTCGAGTAAACAAAGCTTTTCCTCGATTCGATTCCATGGAATGTCATTTGCTAAAGCTTGAATTGTGACGACAAGTTTTACAAGCGCGCGTGCTAATTAGCTCAATGCCCACAGAAAACCAAAGTAAAACAAGTCATATAACGACAAAATGTAGAGTCAAATAGAAGTCTACAACACGAGATATTCCCAAGCGGTCTCCCGTCGAAGTACTACTCTCGCCCTACAGGATTTGACTACGGGGATCGGACGAGACCCGGTTTTTTGCCTGTGGTATGGTCGTAGACGGAAGAAAGCCCGTTCTTGTTGTGTGTTTTGAGCGGGCAAGTTGAACTGAGCAAATAACTGTTTCCTCTGTGATGGTTCTTTAACCCTTCACCGGCAATGGCATTGGTAAAATGCAGAGAGTTAATGTTTCCCGTTCAAAAATTCCTTTCAACATCCGGGACTCGAGTAAACAAAGCTTTTCCTCGATTCGATTCCATGGAATGTCATTTGCTAAAGCTTGAATTGTGACGACAAGTTTTACAAGCGCGCGTGCTAATTAGCTCAATGCCCACAGAAAACCAAAGTAAAACAAGTCATATAACGACAAAATGTAGAGTCAAATAGAAGTCTACAACACGAGATATTCCCAAGCGGTCTCCCGTCGAAGTACTACTCTCGCCCTACAGGATTTGACTACGGGGATCGGACGAGACCCGGTTTTTTGCCTGTGGTATGGTCGTAGACGGAAGAAAGCCCGTTCTTGTTGTGTGTTTTGAGCGGGCAAGTTGAACTGAGCAAATAACTGTTTCCTCTGTGATGGTTCTTTAACCCTTCACCGGCAATGGCATTGGTAAAATGCAGAGAGTTAATGTTTCCCGTTCAAAAATTCCTTTCAACATCCGGGACTCGAGTAAACAAAGCTTTTCCTCGATTCGATTCCATGGAATGTCATTTGCTAAAGCTTGAATTGTGACGACAAGTTTTACAAGCGCGCGTGCTAATTAGCTCAATGCCCACAGAAAACCAAAGTAAAACAAGTCATATAACGACAAAATGTAGAGTCAAATAGAAGTCTACAACACGAGATATTCCCAAGCGGTCTCCCGTCGAAGTACTACTCTCGCCCTACAGGATTTGACTACGGGGATCGGACGAGACCCGGTTTTTTGCCTGTGGTATGGTCGTAGACGGAAGAAAGCCCGTTCTTGTTGTGTGTTTTGAGCGGGCAAGTTGAACTGAGCAAATAACTGTTTCCTCTGTGATGGTTCTTTAACCCTTCACCGGCAATGGCATTGGTAAAATGCAGAGAGTTAATGTTTCCCGTTCAAAAATTCCTTTCAACATCCGGGACTCGAGTAAACAAAGCTTTTCCTCGATTCGATTCCATGGAATGTCATTTGCTAAAGCTTGAATTGTGACGACAAGTTTTACAAGCGCGCGTGCTAATTAGCTCAATGCCCACAGAAAACCAAAGTAAAACAAGTCATATAACGACAAAATGTAGAGTCAAATAGAAGTCTACAACACGAGATATTCCCAAGCGGTCTCCCGTCGAAGTACTACTCTCGCCCTACAGGATTTGACTACGGGGATCGGACGAGACCCGGTTTTTTGCCTGTGGTATGGTCGTAGACGGAAGAAAGCCCGTTCTTGTTGTGTGTTTTGAGCGGGCAAGTTGAACTGAGCAAATAACTGTTTCCTCTGTGATGGTTCTTTAACCCTTCACCGGCAATGGCATTGGTAAAATGCAGAGAGTTAATGTTTCCCGTTCAAAAATTCCTTTCAACATCCGGGACTCGAGTAAACAAAGCTTTTCCTCGATTCGATTCCATGGAATGTCATTTGCTAAAGCTTGAATTGTGACGACAAGTTTTACAAGCGCGCGTGCTAATTAGCTCAATGCCCACAGAAAACCAAAGTAAAACAAGTCATATAACGACAAAATGTAGAGTCAAATAGAAGTCTACAACACGAGATATTCCCAAGCGGTCTCCCGTCGAAGTACTACTCTCGCCCTACAGGATTTGACTACGGGGATCGGACGAGACCCGGTTTTTTGCCTGTGGTATGGTCGTAGACGGAAGAAAGCCCGTTCTTGTTGTGTGTTTTGAGCGGGCAAGTTGAACTGAGCAAATAACTGTTTCCTCTGTGATGGTTCTTTAACCCTTCACCGGCAATGGCATTGGTAAAATGCAGAGAGTTAATGTTTCCCGTTCAAAAATTCCTTTCAACATCCGGGACTCGAGTAAACAAAGCTTTTCCTCGATTCGATTCCATGGAATGTCATTTGCTAAAGCTTGAATTGTGACGACAAGTTTTACAAGCGCGCGTGCTAATTAGCTCAATGCCCACAGAAAACCAAAGTAAAACAAGTCATATAACGACAAAATGTAGAGTCAAATAGAAGTCTACAACACGAGATATTCCCAAGCGGTCTCCCGTCGAAGTACTACTCTCGCCCTACAGGATTTGACTACGGGGATCGGACGAGACCCGGTTTTTTGCCTGTGGTATGGTCGTAGACGGAAGAAAGCCCGTTCTTGTTGTGTGTTTTGAGCGGGCAAGTTGAACTGAGCAAATAACTGTTTCCTCTGTGATGGTTCTTTAACCCTTCACCGGCAATGGCATTGGTAAAATGCAGAGAGTTAATGTTTCCCGTTCAAAAATTCCTTTCAACATCCGGGACTCGAGTAAACAAAGCTTTTCCTCGATTCGATTCCATGGAATGTCATTTGCTAAAGCTTGAATTGTGACGACAAGTTTTACAAGCGCGCGTGCTAATTAGCTCAATGCCCACAGAAAACCAAAGTAAAACAAGTCATATAACGACAAAATGTAGAGTCAAATAGAAGTCTACAACACGAGATATTCCCAAGCGGTCTCCCGTCGAAGTACTACTCTCGCCCTACAGGATTTGACTACGGGGATCGGACGAGACCCGGTTTTTTGCCTGTGGTATGGTCGTAGACGGAAGAAAGCCCGTTCTTGTTGTGTGTTTTGAGCGGGCAAGTTGAACTGAGCAAATAACTGTTTCCTCTGTGATGGTTCTTTAACCCTTCACCGGCAATGGCATTGGTAAAATGCAGAGAGTTAATGTTTCCCGTTCAAAAATTCCTTTCAACATCCGGGACTCGAGTAAACAAAGCTTTTCCTCGATTCGATTCCATGGAATGTCATTTGCTAAAGCTTGAATTGTGACGACAAGTTTTACAAGCGCGCGTGCTAATTAGCTCAATGCCCACAGAAAACCAAAGTAAAACAAGTCATATAACGACAAAATGTAGAGTCAAATAGAAGTCTACAACACGAGATATTCCCAAGCGGTCTCCCGTCGAAGTACTACTCTCGCCCTACAGGATTTGACTACGGGGATCGGACGAGACCCGGTTTTTTGCCTGTGGTATGGTCGTAGACGGAAGAAAGCCCGTTCTTGTTGTGTGTTTTGAGCGGGCAAGTTGAACTGAGCAAATAACTGTTTCCTCTGTGATGGTTCTTTAACCCTTCACCGGCAATGGCATTGGTAAAATGCAGAGAGTTAATGTTTCCCGTTCAAAAATTCCTTTCAACATCCGGGACTCGAGTAAACAAAGCTTTTCCTCGATTCGATTCCATGGAATGTCATTTGCTAAAGCTTGAATTGTGACGACAAGTTTTACAAGCGCGCGTGCTAATTAGCTCAATGCCCACAGAAAACCAAAGTAAAACAAGTCATATAACGACAAAATGTAGAGTCAAATAGAAGTCTACAACACGAGATATTCCCAAGCGGTCTCCCGTCGAAGTACTACTCTCGCCCTACAGGATTTGACTACGGGGATCGGACGAGACCCGGTTTTTTGCCTGTGGTATGGTCGTAGACGGAAGAAAGCCCGTTCTTGTTGTGTGTTTTGAGCGGGCAAGTTGAACTGAGCAAATAACTGTTTCCTCTGTGATGGTTCTTTAACCCTTCACCGGCAATGGCATTGGTAAAATGCAGAGAGTTAATGTTTCCCGTTCAAAAATTCCTTTCAACATCCGGGACTCGAGTAAACAAAGCTTTTCCTCGATTCGATTCCATGGAATGTCATTTGCTAAAGCTTGAATTGTGACGACAAGTTTTACAAGCGCGCGTGCTAATTAGCTCAATGCCCACAGAAAACCAAAGTAAAACAAGTCATATAACGACAAAATGTAGAGTCAAATAGAAGTCTACAACACGAGATATTCCCAAGCGGTCTCCCGTCGAAGTACTACTCTCGCCCTACAGGATTTGACTACGGGGATCGGACGAGACCCGGTTTTTTGCCTGTGGTATGGTCGTAGACGGAAGAAAGCCCGTTCTTGTTGTGTGTTTTGAGCGGGCAAGTTGAACTGAGCAAATAACTGTTTCCTCTGTGATGGTTCTTTAACCCTTCACCGGCAATGGCATTGGTAAAATGCAGAGAGTTAATGTTTCCCGTTCAAAAATTCCTTTCAACATCCGGGACTCGAGTAAACAAAGCTTTTCCTCGATTCGATTCCATGGAATGTCATTTGCTAAAGCTTGAATTGTGACGACAAGTTTTACAAGCGCGCGTGCTAATTAGCTCAATGCCCACAGAAAACCAAAGTAAAACAAGTCATATAACGACAAAATGTAGAGTCAAATAGAAGTCTACAACACGAGATATTCCCAAGCGGTCTCCCGTCGAAGTACTACTCTCGCCCTACAGGATTTGACTACGGGGATCGGACGAGACCCGGTTTTTTGCCTGTGGTATGGTCGTAGACGGAAGAAAGCCCGTTCTTGTTGTGTGTTTTGAGCGGGCAAGTTGAACTGAGCAAATAACTGTTTCCTCTGTGATGGTTCTTTAACCCTTCACCGGCAATGGCATTGGTAAAATGCAGAGAGTTAATGTTTCCCGTTCAAAAATTCCTTTCAACATCCGGGACTCGAGTAAACAAAGCTTTTCCTCGATTCGATTCCATGGAATGTCATTTGCTAAAGCTTGAATTGTGACGACAAGTTTTACAAGCGCGCGTGCTAATTAGCTCAATGCCCACAGAAAACCAAAGTAAAACAAGTCATATAACGACAAAATGTAGAGTCAAATAGAAGTCTACAACACGAGATATTCCCAAGCGGTCTCCCGTCGAAGTACTACTCTCGCCCTACAGGATTTGACTACGGGGATCGGACGAGACCCGGTTTTTTGCCTGTGGTATGGTCGTAGACGGAAGAAAGCCCGTTCTTGTTGTGTGTTTTGAGCGGGCAAGTTGAACTGAGCAAATAACTGTTTCCTCTGTGATGGTTCTTTAACCCTTCACCGGCAATGGCATTGGTAAAATGCAGAGAGTTAATGTTTCCCGTTCAAAAATTCCTTTCAACATCCGGGACTCGAGTAAACAAAGCTTTTCCTCGATTCGATTCCATGGAATGTCATTTGCTAAAGCTTGAATTGTGACGACAAGTTTTACAAGCGCGCGTGCTAATTAGCTCAATGCCCACAGAAAACCAAAGTAAAACAAGTCATATAACGACAAAATGTAGAGTCAAATAGAAGTCTACAACACGAGATATTCCCAAGCGGTCTCCCGTCGAAGTACTACTCTCGCCCTACAGGATTTGACTACGGGGATCGGACGAGACCCGGTTTTTTGCCTGTGGTATGGTCGTAGACGGAAGAAAGCCCGTTCTTGTTGTGTGTTTTGAGCGGGCAAGTTGAACTGAGCAAATAACTGTTTCCTCTGTGATGGTTCTTTAACCCTTCACCGGCAATGGCATTGGTAAAATGCAGAGAGTTAATGTTTCCCGTTCAAAAATTCCTTTCAACATCCGGGACTCGAGTAAACAAAGCTTTTCCTCGATTCGATTCCATGGAATGTCATTTGCTAAAGCTTGAATTGTGACGACAAGTTTTACAAGCGCGCGTGCTAATTAGCTCAATGCCCACAGAAAACCAAAGTAAAACAAGTCATATAACGACAAAATGTAGAGTCAAATAGAAGTCTACAACACGAGATATTCCCAAGCGGTCTCCCGTCGAAGTACTACTCTCGCCCTACAGGATTTGACTACGGGGATCGGACGAGACCCGGTTTTTTGCCTGTGGTATGGTCGTAGACGGAAGAAAGCCCGTTCTTGTTGTGTGTTTTGAGCGGGCAAGTTGAACTGAGCAAATAACTGTTTCCTCTGTGATGGTTCTTTAACCCTTCACCGGCAATGGCATTGGTAAAATGCAGAGAGTTAATGTTTCCCGTTCAAAAATTCCTTTCAACATCCGGGACTCGAGTAAACAAAGCTTTTCCTCGATTCGATTCCATGGAATGTCATTTGCTAAAGCTTGAATTGTGACGACAAGTTTTACAAGCGCGCGTGCTAATTAGCTCAATGCCCACAGAAAACCAAAGTAAAACAAGTCATATAACGACAAAATGTAGAGTCAAATAGAAGTCTACAACACGAGATATTCCCAAGCGGTCTCCCGTCGAAGTACTACTCTCGCCCTACAGGATTTGACTACGGGGATCGGACGAGACCCGGTTTTTTGCCTGTGGTATGGTCGTAGACGGAAGAAAGCCCGTTCTTGTTGTGTGTTTTGAGCGGGCAAGTTGAACTGAGCAAATAACTGTTTCCTCTGTGATGGTTCTTTAACCCTTCACCGGCAATGGCATTGGTAAAATGCAGAGAGTTAATGTTTCCCGTTCAAAAATTCCTTTCAACATCCGGGACTCGAGTAAACAAAGCTTTTCCTCGATTCGATTCCATGGAATGTCATTTGCTAAAGCTTGAATTGTGACGACAAGTTTTACAAGCGCGCGTGCTAATTAGCTCAATGCCCACAGAAAACCAAAGTAAAACAAGTCATATAACGACAAAATGTAGAGTCAAATAGAAGTCTACAACACGAGATATTCCCAAGCGGTCTCCCGTCGAAGTACTACTCTCGCCCTACAGGATTTGACTACGGGGATCGGACGAGACCCGGTTTTTTGCCTGTGGTATGGTCGTAGACGGAAGAAAGCCCGTTCTTGTTGTGTGTTTTGAGCGGGCAAGTTGAACTGAGCAAATAACTGTTTCCTCTGTGATGGTTCTTTAACCCTTCACCGGCAATGGCATTGGTAAAATGCAGAGAGTTAATGTTTCCCGTTCAAAAATTCCTTTCAACATCCGGGACTCGAGTAAACAAAGCTTTTCCTCGATTCGATTCCATGGAATGTCATTTGCTAAAGCTTGAATTGTGACGACAAGTTTTACAAGCGCGCGTGCTAATTAGCTCAATGCCCACAGAAAACCAAAGTAAAACAAGTCATATAACGACAAAATGTAGAGTCAAATAGAAGTCTACAACACGAGATATTCCCAAGCGGTCTCCCGTCGAAGTACTACTCTCGCCCTACAGGATTTGACTACGGGGATCGGACGAGACCCGGTTTTTTGCCTGTGGTATGGTCGTAGACGGAAGAAAGCCCGTTCTTGTTGTGTGTTTTGAGCGGGCAAGTTGAACTGAGCAAATAACTGTTTCCTCTGTGATGGTTCTTTAACCCTTCACCGGCAATGGCATTGGTAAAATGCAGAGAGTTAATGTTTCCCGTTCAAAAATTCCTTTCAACATCCGGGACTCGAGTAAACAAAGCTTTTCCTCGATTCGATTCCATGGAATGTCATTTGCTAAAGCTTGAATTGTGACGACAAGTTTTACAAGCGCGCGTGCTAATTAGCTCAATGCCCACAGAAAACCAAAGTAAAACAAGTCATATAACGACAAAATGTAGAGTCAAATAGAAGTCTACAACACGAGATATTCCCAAGCGGTCTCCCGTCGAAGTACTACTCTCGCCCTACAGGATTTGACTACGGGGATCGGACGAGACCCGGTTTTTTGCCTGTGGTATGGTCGTAGACGGAAGAAAGCCCGTTCTTGTTGTGTGTTTTGAGCGGGCAAGTTGAACTGAGCAAATAACTGTTTCCTCTGTGATGGTTCTTTAACCCTTCACCGGCAATGGCATTGGTAAAATGCAGAGAGTTAATGTTTCCCGTTCAAAAATTCCTTTCAACATCCGGGACTCGAGTAAACAAAGCTTTTCCTCGATTCGATTCCATGGAATGTCATTTGCTAAAGCTTGAATTGTGACGACAAGTTTTACAAGCGCGCGTGCTAATTAGCTCAATGCCCACAGAAAACCAAAGTAAAACAAGTCATATAACGACAAAATGTAGAGTCAAATAGAAGTCTACAACACGAGATATTCCCAAGCGGTCTCCCGTCGAAGTACTACTCTCGCCCTACAGGATTTGACTACGGGGATCGGACGAGACCCGGTTTTTTGCCTGTGGTATGGTCGTAGACGGAAGAAAGCCCGTTCTTGTTGTGTGTTTTGAGCGGGCAAGTTGAACTGAGCAAATAACTGTTTCCTCTGTGATGGTTCTTTAACCCTTCACCGGCAATGGCATTGGTAAAATGCAGAGAGTTAATGTTTCCCGTTCAAAAATTCCTTTCAACATCCGGGACTCGAGTAAACAAAGCTTTTCCTCGATTCGATTCCATGGAATGTCATTTGCTAAAGCTTGAATTGTGACGACAAGTTTTACAAGCGCGCGTGCTAATTAGCTCAATGCCCACAGAAAACCAAAGTAAAACAAGTCATATAACGACAAAATGTAGAGTCAAATAGAAGTCTACAACACGAGATATTCCCAAGCGGTCTCCCGTCGAAGTACTACTCTCGCCCTACAGGATTTGACTACGGGGATCGGACGAGACCCGGTTTTTTGCCTGTGGTATGGTCGTAGACGGAAGAAAGCCCGTTCTTGTTGTGTGTTTTGAGCGGGCAAGTTGAACTGAGCAAATAACTGTTTCCTCTGTGATGGTTCTTTAACCCTTCACCGGCAATGGCATTGGTAAAATGCAGAGAGTTAATGTTTCCCGTTCAAAAATTCCTTTCAACATCCGGGACTCGAGTAAACAAAGCTTTTCCTCGATTCGATTCCATGGAATGTCATTTGCTAAAGCTTGAATTGTGACGACAAGTTTTACAAGCGCGCGTGCTAATTAGCTCAATGCCCACAGAAAACCAAAGTAAAACAAGTCATATAACGACAAAATGTAGAGTCAAATAGAAGTCTACAACACGAGATATTCCCAAGCGGTCTCCCGTCGAAGTACTACTCTCGCCCTACAGGATTTGACTACGGGGATCGGACGAGACCCGGTTTTTTGCCTGTGGTATGGTCGTAGACGGAAGAAAGCCCGTTCTTGTTGTGTGTTTTGAGCGGGCAAGTTGAACTGAGCAAATAACTGTTTCCTCTGTGATGGTTCTTTAACCCTTCACCGGCAATGGCATTGGTAAAATGCAGAGAGTTAATGTTTCCCGTTCAAAAATTCCTTTCAACATCCGGGACTCGAGTAAACAAAGCTTTTCCTCGATTCGATTCCATGGAATGTCATTTGCTAAAGCTTGAATTGTGACGACAAGTTTTACAAGCGCGCGTGCTAATTAGCTCAATGCCCACAGAAAACCAAAGTAAAACAAGTCATATAACGACAAAATGTAGAGTCAAATAGAAGTCTACAACACGAGATATTCCCAAGCGGTCTCCCGTCGAAGTACTACTCTCGCCCTACAGGATTTGACTACGGGGATCGGACGAGACCCGGTTTTTTGCCTGTGGTATGGTCGTAGACGGAAGAAAGCCCGTTCTTGTTGTGTGTTTTGAGCGGGCAAGTTGAACTGAGCAAATAACTGTTTCCTCTGTGATGGTTCTTTAACCCTTCACCGGCAATGGCATTGGTAAAATGCAGAGAGTTAATGTTTCCCGTTCAAAAATTCCTTTCAACATCCGGGACTCGAGTAAACAAAGCTTTTCCTCGATTCGATTCCATGGAATGTCATTTGCTAAAGCTTGAATTGTGACGACAAGTTTTACAAGCGCGCGTGCTAATTAGCTCAATGCCCACAGAAAACCAAAGTAAAACAAGTCATATAACGACAAAATGTAGAGTCAAATAGAAGTCTACAACACGAGATATTCCCAAGCGGTCTCCCGTCGAAGTACTACTCTCGCCCTACAGGATTTGACTACGGGGATCGGACGAGACCCGGTTTTTTGCCTGTGGTATGGTCGTAGACGGAAGAAAGCCCGTTCTTGTTGTGTGTTTTGAGCGGGCAAGTTGAACTGAGCAAATAACTGTTTCCTCTGTGATGGTTCTTTAACCCTTCACCGGCAATGGCATTGGTAAAATGCAGAGAGTTAATGTTTCCCGTTCAAAAATTCCTTTCAACATCCGGGACTCGAGTAAACAAAGCTTTTCCTCGATTCGATTCCATGGAATGTCATTTGCTAAAGCTTGAATTGTGACGACAAGTTTTACAAGCGCGCGTGCTAATTAGCTCAATGCCCACAGAAAACCAAAGTAAAACAAGTCATATAACGACAAAATGTAGAGTCAAATAGAAGTCTACAACACGAGATATTCCCAAGCGGTCTCCCGTCGAAGTACTACTCTCGCCCTACAGGATTTGACTACGGGGATCGGACGAGACCCGGTTTTTTGCCTGTGGTATGGTCGTAGACGGAAGAAAGCCCGTTCTTGTTGTGTGTTTTGAGCGGGCAAGTTGAACTGAGCAAATAACTGTTTCCTCTGTGATGGTTCTTTAACCCTTCACCGGCAATGGCATTGGTAAAATGCAGAGAGTTAATGTTTCCCGTTCAAAAATTCCTTTCAACATCCGGGACTCGAGTAAACAAAGCTTTTCCTCGATTCGATTCCATGGAATGTCATTTGCTAAAGCTTGAATTGTGACGACAAGTTTTACAAGCGCGCGTGCTAATTAGCTCAATGCCCACAGAAAACCAAAGTAAAACAAGTCATATAACGACAAAATGTAGAGTCAAATAGAAGTCTACAACACGAGATATTCCCAAGCGGTCTCCCGTCGAAGTACTACTCTCGCCCTACAGGATTTGACTACGGGGATCGGACGAGACCCGGTTTTTTGCCTGTGGTATGGTCGTAGACGGAAGAAAGCCCGTTCTTGTTGTGTGTTTTGAGCGGGCAAGTTGAACTGAGCAAATAACTGTTTCCTCTGTGATGGTTCTTTAACCCTTCACCGGCAATGGCATTGGTAAAATGCAGAGAGTTAATGTTTCCCGTTCAAAAATTCCTTTCAACATCCGGGACTCGAGTAAACAAAGCTTTTCCTCGATTCGATTCCATGGAATGTCATTTGCTAAAGCTTGAATTGTGACGACAAGTTTTACAAGCGCGCGTGCTAATTAGCTCAATGCCCACAGAAAACCAAAGTAAAACAAGTCATATAACGACAAAATGTAGAGTCAAATAGAAGTCTACAACACGAGATATTCCCAAGCGGTCTCCCGTCGAAGTACTACTCTCGCCCTACAGGATTTGACTACGGGGATCGGACGAGACCCGGTTTTTTTGCCTGTGGTATGGTCGTAGACGGAAGAAAGCCCGTTCTTGTTGTGTGTTTTGAGCGGGCAAGTTGAACTGAGCAAATAACTGTTTCCTCTGTGATGGTTCTTTAACCCTTCACCGGCAATGGCATTGGTAAAATGCAGAGAGTTAATGTTTCCCGTTCAAAAATTCCTTTCAACATCCGGGACTCGAGTAAACAAAGCTTTTCCTCGATTCGATTCCATGGAATGTCATTTGCTAAAGCTTGAATTGTGACGACAAGTTTTACAAGCGCGCGTGCTAATTAGCTCAATGCCCACAGAAAACCAAAGTAAAACAAGTCATATAACGACAAAATGTAGAGTCAAATAGAAGTCTACAACACGAGATATTCCCAAGCGGTCTCCCCGTCGAAGTACTCTACTCTCGCCCTACAGGATTTGACTACGGGGATCGGACGAGACCCGGTTTTTTGCCTGTGGTATGGTCGTAGACGGAAGAAAGCCCGTTCTTGTTGTGTGTTTTGAGCGGGCAAGTTGAACTGAGCAAATAACTGTTTCCTCTGTGATGGTTCTTTAACCCTTCACCGGCAATGGCATTGGTAAAATGCAGAGAGTTAATGTTTCCCGTTCAAAAATTCCTTTCAACATCCGGGACTCGAGTAAACAAAGCTTTTCCTCGATTCGATTCCATGGAATGTCATTTGCTAAAGCTTGAATTGTGACGACAAGTTTTACAAGCGCGCGTGCTAATTAGCTCAATGCCCACAGAAAACCAAAGTAAAACAAGTCATATAACGACAAAATGTAGAGTCAAATAGAAGTCTACAACACGAGATATTCCCAAGCGGTCTCCCGTCGAAGTACTACTCTCGCCCTACAGGATTTGACTACGGGGATCGGACGAGACCCGGTTTTTTGCCTGTGGTATGGTCGTAGACGGAAGAAAGCCCGTTCTTGTTGTGTTATTTGAGCGGGCAAGTTGAACTGAGCAAATAACTGTTTCCTCTGTGATGGTTCTTTAACCCTTCACCGGCAATGGCATTGGTAAAATGCAGAGAGTTAATGTTTCCCGTTCAAAAATTCCTTTCAACATCCGGGACTCGAGTAAACAAAGCTTTTCCTCGATTCGATTCCATGGAATGTCATTTGCTAAAGCTTGAATTGTGACGACAAGTTTTACAAGCGCGCGTGCTAATTAGCTCAATGCCCACAGAAAACCAAAGTAAACAAGTCATATAACGACAAAATGTAGAGTCAAATAGAAGTCTACAACACGAGATATTCCCAAGCGGTCTCCCGTCGAAGTACTACTCTCGCCCTACAGGATTTGACTACGGGGATCGGACGAGACCCGGTTTTTTGCCTGTGGTATGGTCGTAGACGGAAGAAAGCCCGTTCTTGTTGTGTGTTTTGAGCGGGCAAGTTGAACTGAGCAAATAACTGTTTCCTCTGTGATGGTTCTTTAACCCTTCACCCGCAATGGCATTGGTAAAATGCAGAGAGTTAATGTTTCCCGTTCAAAAATTCCTTTCAACATCCGGGACTCGAGTAAACAAAGCTTTTCCTCGATTCGATTCCATGGAATGTCATTTGCTAAAGCTTGAATTGTGACGACAAGTTTTACAAGCGCGCGTGCTAATTAGCTCAATGCCCACAGAAAACCAAAGTAAAACAAGTCATATAACGACAAAATGTAGAGTCAAATAGAAGTCTACAACACGAGATATTCCCAAGCGGTCTCCCGTCGAAGTACTACTCTCGCCCTACAGGATTTGACTACGGGGATCGGACGAGACCCGGTTTTTTGCCTGTGGTATGGTCGTAGACGGAAGAAAGCCCGTTCTTGTTGTGTGTTTTGAGCGGGCAAGTTGAACTGAGCAAATAACTGTTTCCTCTGTGATGGTTCTTTACCCTTTCCCCGGCAATGGCATTGGTAAAATGCAGAGAGTTAATGTTTCCCGTTCAAAAATTCCTGTCACCATCCGGGACTCGAGTAATTAAAGCTTTTCCTCGATTCGATTCCATGGAATGTCATTTGCTAAAGCTTGAATTGTGACGACAAGTTTTACAAGCGCGCGTGCTAATTAGCTCAATGCCCACAGAAAACCAAAGTAAAACAAGTCATATAACGACAAAATGTAGAGTCAAATAGAAGTCTACAACACGAGATATTCCCAAGCGGTCTCCCGTCGAAGTACTACTCTCGCCCTACAGGATTTGACTACGGGGATCGGACGAGACCCGGTTTTTTGCCTGTGGTATGGTCGTAGACGGAAGAAAGCCCGTTCTTGTTGTGTGTTTTGAGCGGGCAAGTTGAACTGAGCAAATAACTGTTTCCTCTGTGATGGTTCTTTACCCTTCACCGGCAATGGCATTGGTAAATGCAGAGAGTTAATGTTTCCCGTTCAAAAATTCCTTTCAACATCCGGGACTCGAGTAAACAAAGCTTTTCCTCGATTCGATTCCATGGAATGTCATTTGCTAAAGCTTGAATTGTGACGACAAGTTTTACAAGCGCGCGTGCTAATTAGCTCAATGCCCACAGAAAACCAAAGTAAAACAGTCATATAACGACAAAATGTAGAGTCAAATAGAAGTCTACAACACGAGATATTCCCAAGCGGTCTCCCGTCGAAGTACTACTCTCGCCCTACAGGATTTGACTACGGGGATCGGACGAGACCCGGTTTTTTGCCTGTGGTATGGTCGTAGACGGAAGAAAGCCCGTTCTTGTTGTGTGTTTTGAGCGGGCAAGTGAACTGAGCAAATAACTGTTCCTCTGTGATGGTTCTTTAAC
>NW_027179981.1:0-11651 GCF_036669925.1 Montipora capricornis | reverse complement strand
ACAACAGAAAAACCAAACTGTTTTAGGCTAAGAAGAAACTAATTAGTATGAAAGGATAATTAAGATGTTTACTTGGGAATTTAAAGATGGCTGCTCCCAAAGGATATGCATGGCTTCTTTGATTTCAATTGAAACGTGTGGAGCAGAGTCGAGGATTTTAAAACAGTCTTCTGAACACCGGGAGCGACAATTTTCAGAACCTCTCAAGTGCTTAATATGTGGGAATGTTTGTCGGAGGCGAGATGTTCACGGATGCGAGTGGCGAAATGTCTATTGGTTTCACCAATATAACAGGCATTACAGCCTGCACATGAAAACTTGTAAATGATTCGCGATCGTAAACCCGCAGGGATAGGATCCTTCGCCCCAAACCAACTCCTAATTTTAAACGGGGTGAACACCAACTTAATTTCCAGGTCGCTGCAAAATTTGTTGACTAATTTCTTAATTCTGCGTTTTGTTATGATGGAAAGGGACCGATGTACGGTAATTTAAAATACAAACAATTGTCCTTCCGAGCAACACTCTGAGAGGAATCGGAGGTAAAGTAATTGTTGAGAAATTTTCTAACAACATTCTCGATAACGCTAGAAGAAACAAATTCTTCCTTAATGTTTTTGGTAAGGTTGCTTATGTCCAAGTGAAAACCAGTCCAAGTATTATTAATTTTAAATACTCGGTCAACCAGAGTGCGTACTAGTCCTATTTGTAACTGAAAGGTACAAAGCTGTAATAATTAGTGAGAAGACCGGTGTAGGTCTTCTTGTGGAAAACCGAGGTAATAATGCCCTGATTTCTATGGTTATCTAAAAGCACATCTAAGAAGGGAAGCTTGTGGTTTTCTTCCTTCTCCATAGTAAACTTGATGTTAGGATGCTGCTGTTGATATAACTGAAGAATAAAAGCATCCTGCTCGTATTAAACAAGCAAAGGTGTCGTCGACATATCTACGGTAAAACTCGATACCTGAATTGTAATTCTCTAACCAGCGTTTCTCATGGTGACCCATAAGAGATAAGCTAATACGGAGCAAGCGGGGAGCCATGCTACCCCATCAATTTGATCGTAAAAATTACCCAAAATGAAAAATGGGTTTGAGCGTGGCAAAGAAAAATAACTTAGTAAGATTTTCCCGTCCTAATTTAATATCTGGATTGCCCTTCATAATGTATCTACCGCTAAGTCGATAGATTCGATGAGGGAATGTTGGAAAAGACTTTCGACATCGAAAGAAACCATGAACTTATTTAGGGTATGGTCTAGTGACTTCACTACCAAAAGTAAAAGTGTCATGAGCACAGTAGTCCTTAGGGATGTGAGGGTTTTAACAATGTACATAAATACTTAGCTAGGTTGTAATATAGGTTCCAATCGAAGAAACAATGGGCCGGAAAGGAGGTGTCGAAGAGTGATCTTGAACCTTATGCATCTTAGGAAGCCCATAAATTCTGGCTGGTTGAGATCCTGATGGATAGATCTTGTCATAAATGGTGTTCTCAATTTCAGTCAGTCAGTCCTCTCTTCGCATTTTTTTCCCAGATTCGTTTCTTTTGCCTTGCCTAACACCTCTCCCAGGATGTCATAGCCATACGGAAACGTCTACTACGCAGCGCCCATCGATAAGAGATCTAAAGAACTGAAGCGACTCGAGAATGAGAGGGACAAGATCTCCAACAAGCTTCAAACATACTTAACATCTTGACTTTATTTCTTGCGCAACGCTCTACAGAGCAACATTAACAATTATCATCTAAGATAGTGGAAACACATGCCAAGAAACTTCGAATTTTGAGCCGACACGCAATTATGCCATTTAATGCTGACGAACAGTGATCAACATGTCCTCCCACCAATTGTCCCCTGAGCAATGCGATGCACTCAAAAATGGTCTGACTCATTCCATCTGTCCTCCATCTATACGCAAGTCTGACATCTATCTTGCTTCGAACTTATTCATGGCTCCATGCTCAAGAAATCGTTGATCGTGGTCAAACTGGTAAGCTCCAAGCTGCATTATCTCATCTTGCGAGCTCCTACATCGCCTCTCATCGTGTATCTCACAATGATCGGAAAGTACTCCAAGTCTTGAAAAGTCTCAAAAGGAATAAGAACATTGTCATTCTGAAACCTGACAAAGGGAATGGTGTGGTCATTTGGACAACAGTTTATGATAGCATATCCTTAACATCATCTCGATTCGTCCAAATCAAGAAACTTAAGGATGATCCAACTCTCCTAAGAGAGGGCCAATTACAACGGTTTCTTCGCAACCTGAAGAAGATGATGAATTGAGAACACCATTTATGACAAGATCTATCCATCAGGATCTCAACCAGCCAGAATTTATGGGCTTCCTAAGATGCATAAGTTCAAGATCACTCTTCGACACCTCCTTTCCGCCCATTGTTTTCTTTCGATGGAACCTATAATTACAACCTAGCTGAGTATTTATGTACATTGTTAAACCCTCACATCCCTAATGACTACTGTGCTCATGACACTTTTACTTTTGTTAGTGAAGTCACTAGACTCCATACCCTAAATAAGTTCATGGTTTCTTTCGATGTCGAAAGTCTTTTCACCAACATTCCCCTCATCGAATCCATCGACTTAGCGGTAGACTACATTACGAAGGGCAATCCAGATATTAAATTAGGACGGGAAAATCTTACTAAGTTATTTTTCTTTGCCACTGCTCAAACCCATTTTTCATTTTTGGGTAATTTTACGATCAAATTGATGGGGTAGCCATGGGCTCCCCGCTTGCTCCTGTATTAGCTAATCTCTTTATGGGTCACCATGAGAAACGCTGGTTGAGAATACAATTCAGGTATCGAGTTTTACCGTGATATGTCGACGACACCTTTGCTTTGTTTAATACCGAGCAGGATGCTTTATCTTTCTTCAGTTATATCAACAGCCAGCATCCTAACATCAAGTTTACTATGGAGAAGGAAAAAACCACAAGCTTCCCTTCTTAGATGTGCTTTTAGATAACCATAGAAATCAGGCATTATTACCTCGGTTTTCCACAAGAAGACCTACACCTCCGATTCCTCTCAGAGTGTTGCTAGGGCAAGGACAATTGTTTGTAGTTTAAATACGACATACACGAACAGACGGGTCACCGCTCCATTCCTATCAAAACGCAGAATTAAGAAATTAGTCAACAAATTTTGCAGCGAACTGGAAATTAAAGTTGGATGATTCTACCCGTTTAAAATATAGGTAGATGGTGTTGGGCGAAGGATCATATCCCTTGCGGGGGCATAAGTGCACGATCGCGAATCATTCTACAATTTTCATGTGCAGGCTGTAATGCCTGTTATATGGTGAAAACAATAGACAGCTTTCGCCACAATGGAACCACTTCCAGTGTGAGAAACATCTCGCCGTACAACGGACCAAAAACAGCCATCCACTTATTTAAGCACTTGAGAACGGTTCTGAAAATTGACTCGCGCCCGTGTCCCACTGTTTTAAAAATCCTCGACTCTGCTTCCACACGTGTTCCAATTGAACATCAAAGGAAAGAAGCCATGCACCTCCTTTGGGAGCAGCCATCTTTAAATTCCCAAGTCAAACATCTTCATTTATCCCTTTCATACTATGTAGTTTCTTTGCTTAGCCTAAACCAGTTTGGTTTTTTTTCTGTGTTGTTTAGTGGTTGGGTGTTTGTATAGTTCTCGCCTTCATCCTTAATTATTTCATGTTATATCTCACTTTGTTACACTATTTCTTGCCAACTTTAGTTATTTCTCATTTGTCAACTGACGAAGGATGATGTTTCATCCGAAACATGTATTGAATAAATATGAATTTCAAAACACAGTATGGATCACAAAGCGATCTCTTACTTCGTGCTTCTAAGATGGTAATGATAATAATAATAATAATAATAATAATAATTATTATATATTATTTTATTATTATTAGTACTTTTAGTTCTTTATTATATTATTTTGTTAAGGGGAACTGAAGATAACAAAGAAGGAATTTTTTTGTTTAAACTTTAGACCATACACAATTCAAGGTTTTCAACTTTTTGCCTGTTATAATCCGTCGCTATTCCACCTAAAAATAAGAGTCCTGCCGCCCCACCAGGGGGGAAAACAAATTATTTCTGCGTCAGATGGAATGATACAAATTAATATGAAGACTTACCTACTCGTGGTGCAGGCCACAGGTAGGGGATGAAGGCACCATATGGTGGTTATTGTACAACTGCTTGTCATTAGTCCTCTGAAGTCTCCCAGTCTTGTTATGGGAACTTCTAGATTAGGAAAAAAGATTGTTTCCTCAGGTTTCTTTGGACACTTCTTAGGACCCCAAGTTCTCTGTCGGCCATATGAACATGCTCCTTTGTGACAAAAGAAATGATAGAATTTACCAACTTCTAGACAAAAAAATTTCTTGGTATATGTTGTTTCAAAATTGATTGACAGCAGATGATTATCAAAATCTCTGCCTTATTCCAAAACCCTTAAATTATTGTGTAATCATGGTTACATTTCTCTCCACTGGTTGCACAGCCTTAGATGTAATCTGCGTACTTAAGGCAAATGATGCCCATCTAAAAACCATAATAATATTAAAGATACATGTTTATAATATTTAATGACGAAACTGATGGCCACTTGTTCAAGGTGGTGCACCAACTTTGTCTGCTTTGCGGGAAACTGTGGGTTAGATTGGATTTTATGAATTTCCAATGTTGTTCTAGGTTGACGTGTGATCTCTTTGCCCGGTCTTTGCGACACCTCTTTTCAAAATCTCCAGAAGAGTTCTCTCATTTTCATTGTAAAAGGGGGTTCCTTGCTTGAAAGTTTTTCCCAATATCATTTTAGCTTGATAGCTAGCATATGGATATTTTAACAGCATCATGGTTCCTGCAAAGACACATTTGTACATTTATGAGAATTTATATTTACAGTTATTGCTATAAATAAATATTATATGCTTTGCATGACAGTTTAAATAAATATAAATATTTAAATATCTTTGTTATATTTATGGATATTTTAACAGCATCATGGTCAGAGTAGTAGACACTAATTACAGTATTCTCTATGATGTCAAATTTTGTTGTTTTTAGGTAAATTTGGTCAAGTATGTTTCCTGATGAGACAAAAGTTGGACTTTGTACAAACTGTGAATAACCTAGAGAGTCATTAAAGATTTTAGCGGTCTTATGCTATCATCATTTAAGTAGTTGATATTGAAATCACCAAGAATGATGTCGATTGGATAAGTGCCAAGGATATTTTGTAGATGACTTACATACTGTATTATATTTGAGTTGTTCTTTCGGTAAAGAAAAAGAACTGTAAAATTGGGACACATAGTTGTAGATGTATTCAAAATTATTACAAATTTCATTGCATTTACTTGTGGAAAGTATTCATGTTCCTTAGTTTCTATTGATCTTCTGGTACACAGTGCCAAACTTAAAAATCTATCAGTAGGATGATCTTGCCTGTAGAGAGTAAATGGTAGATGAGATTTTATCAGTATCATTGCTATGAGGTACAAGTTGTGTTTCTGTCAATGCAATTAGATCACTGTTTTTTAAGTGTGCATCATACTTGATATCTAAACTATGTTTTTTGAGCGATTGTATGTTTAATAGACATATAGTGAGCATTGCATTGTCCTTATATTTTTCACTAGTTCCCATGGTTTTTGAGATTTCTCGTAGTCTTTTATATTCTTCATGTACCCGAGGATCTGCTTTCACATGTTTGCTGTTAATTTTTCCTAGAATGTGAATACCATTTAAAGAGGTCGCTCGGCTCAGTGCAACATATACCTGACCATAATTGAATGATCTCTGTTTGACCAACTCAAAACTAATGACGAGACTGTAAGTGACAATCCCTGTACTTTGTGAATGCTAACAGCGTAAGCCAATGTTAAAGGGAATTGCATTCTCTGTATTTCTGGAGAAGAAGGTTTATTTGGATGTATTTTAATTTTTGCTAGGACAGGTTCTCGGGTACAACTCTGTTTTGTCGCACAAAACTGCTAGTACTCTTTTGAATTAAATGTTGCCAGCTTTGGCATCATCAAATTTTACATAGATAATGGTGGGTTTTTTGTTATTTTGATTTACTTCAATTTTAACAACAGTTCCTAGTTGACCATTTATAAGTCTATCTGCAATATCAATGTTGTTGGTTAACATAACTCTAGCAGATTCCTTTATACAGATATTAGCATCAAGTCCACCAGTTTCAGACCTGGGTCTAGCTAAAATTCTGTTAATATCTTGCTGTGATACATTAGGAGGGTACTGATCTGTGGCTTTAAGGTTCAACAACTGTGCAGGTATTTGGTGCAATTTCATTTCATTGTGTCGATTGACTGGATTATTTTCAGCCCAGATGTGAAGAGCATCTGATGGGTAATTAACATCTGATGGATCTATAGATCTAGATTGGATGCACTTGATATCTTCTTCAGTTTGAGTTGCTGTACGGAACCTATTCAGAAGTTCAGAAAATGGTTGGTCATCCTTCTGCCTCATGATATCAACAAGCTCTATCATTGTGAATAGGTGCCATGGGTGGCACAAGTTAAACACATCATTTTTGTAATTTGCAAAAACAGGTTTCCTGCGTATTGGTGGTAGTTGATACATGTCACCAATAGCAAGAATGCTAATGCCTGCAAACAGGTGAACATTTGATGTGCCAACAATTTCTTTTAGTCTTTGGTGGATATGTAGCAAAGTAGTGTTAGCAACCATAGAGATTTCATCTATTATGATTAACTTGAGGTCAGCTAGTAACATTCTCATCTGTGTTTTCTTTTGGTCAGACATTGCGAGTAAATTATCACCTGTTTCTTTGGGAATTGCTAAAGCAGTGTTTATTGTTGTCCCATCTATGTTAATAGCAGCAACTCAGTAGGTGCCATTAAAAGAACTGTAGGTAATTCAGGATTCATCGGAGGATGTCTAAGGTCTTTGTGACAGTGTGGTAGATTGTTTGGATCAAGTGACTTTTACCAGCACCTGCTCCACCAGTTATAAATAAATGTATTGGTTTTACTTCTTCAGGTTTTCGACTATTCATGTTTTCATTTTACTTCTACACCAGGTGAGAATTATATCATAAGCATAGCGCTGTTTTTTGTTCAATGATCTAACACACTCCCGTAGCTTATCATCACTAATTTCTGTTGGCTGGTTGTATGTTATCATTCCAAGGTTTGAATGATTCTCAGTTTCTGATGATGAAACAAGATGTGTAGGTAATTGTTCATTAAATGATTCGTTTGGTGCTGAATCATCTTGCTCTTCAGATTGTAAATCTGCATTTTCCTGGTCATTATAGAATCATAGCTGGAGTGGATATTGCCCTGGTTATTTCGAAGAAAATCAAGTGCTTCTGTAACAGCATCAGCATCAGGCTCAAAATTCTCTCTGTTTCGTTCCACTACAGCTTGTACTTCATGCTCATAGAATTTAGAAGCATATGTTTGATCACTTCCTAAAAGACTTGTTTCATCTCTCCATGGGTAGTAAAGCATCAGAGATGATGAAAATACAGTTCAGGTTCTTTTGCTTTGTTTGGCTTGTGATATCGTATAACAGCTTTTACTTTTCTACACTTCATAACTTCATGGGTGTTCATTAATCTTATTTTGTCTGGAGGTGACGTATCAGGATCACAATTGTGATGTAATTCAATGACATCATCAGTTAAAACCTCAGGTGTGCATCAGCTGTTTCTTGGCAGTCCTTTTTGTATTCTTTATAATAGTATGCAGCAAACTCTGCCAGACATAGCCTATCTACAGAAGGAATACACTGTGGTCTTAAAGTGTATCGATCAATAATATTTGATTTAAAGATATCAGTACTTTCATTATCCAGTTCATCAAGTTCTTCTGGTGATTTAGCAATGCGTACCCTTTTTTCTGGTAGGTCAGTGCTTACAAAAACTGTTGCAGGGAATATTTTTCGTAACCATAGTTCAGGCATGCATCTGTAAACACATTCTTGTGAACTGACTTCTCTGGTAGAGAGGAAAGCAGCACCAATTCTTTTTAAGCTATCCCTGACACTCAAGTTTTCTTTCTTAGCTTCCTTTGCAGCATTCATAATTGCCTGTGAGCATTCAGTCTCATCCTTGGTAAAATATGAGCACACGTAAGTTATGCACTTGTAGTGGTTAAATACAGGTTGCAAGTCAACATTCGCTCTAAAACCCTTAATACCAGCAATAAAATAATTATTAATAAAACAGCTGTTTGTTGGTCTTTTAAGGTGCAGCTCATAGTCTGAGTCAGGTGAAATGGATAAAGCCCAATAATATTGCTCTTCAGTTATGTTTACAGATTTGAAATATCAGCTTCTGTTAATGTAGGATTATAGTTTGCGTTACTGGGATTTAACACTTCATCTATTTTTTCTTTAACTAGTCTAAGGATTTCTTTTTGTCTGTCTATGGTACTCGTTTTTTTTTCTGGATTTAAATCATCAGAAAGAGGTTCAGCCACAATAGTCTTCTTTGTAAAAAAGTGCCCAAAATTAAACCTACATTTAATGTTTTTGTATTTTCTACATGTCTTTGAATGACTGTGCTTTTGGTAGGTTTTTACAAGCTCATGTAACTCAGGGTCTTGACTCTGATCAGGAAGGCATGCCTGCACATGTTCATCTATGAAATGGATATAGCTTCCTTGGTGTCATGTGTTAGTTCAGGGCTATCTGATGTCCATATTAAGGCATGTAAGTGAGGAGAGCCTCTCATCTGAAACTCAATGCGGAGTGCATAGTATACTATTTTACCAATTGGGTTTGCATTAGTTAGAAGAATTTCAGTGAAGAATGTTTCAACTCTATATTGAAAGTGCTTAGCAACAACAACAGGATTTACATTCAGCATTGAGAATCTTTCATCATAAGATAAAGCATCCACTTGTTCATTTGTTAGATTTTTGCCTTGTGTTCTTGCAATAATCTGAAAAGTTCAGGCCACCTAAGGTCAGCACAGGATAATGTCATAAACCATGTTGGTATTCCAAGCTGTTTTACCATAGCTACTACTTCATACATAAATTTTTGCCAATAAGGTGGTGTTCCTGGAATTTGTCTCAAAAATAAATAAGCCTGATCTTGACAAATAAGATTTTGTAAATTTGCATATTATTTGATCTTATTTGAGAAGCAGTAAGAGGCTGGCCATGCATTTTTTTCAGAGCAATATTGATGCTATCTGATACTTTCTTGTTCTATGATGAACTGAGCAGAAGAGATATTCAGGATTGGTAGCAAATCTACCACTGTGATGTAAAAGTCTTGCATTGAAGTACTTAACTGGCGACAACTTTATTTCTCGGTTGACAGAGTACCCATACTTTCCTTTTGGAAACAAAATAGGAAATGCTAGTTCTTCACATTGCTTGTCTGCCATGAAGGAAACTGGATGTTTAGTTTCACCAGGTGCAATAGCATAGACTTCGTCTCCTTGAGATGATACATTATCATTTTGCTCAACAGTTACAGGATAATCTGGTATTATAGACTGCAAGCAAGTTTCACTTGTTGGTGCTCGATATTCATTTAAAGGATCGTCATTTTCTTCATCTGCAGGTGTGCTGACATTCTCACCATTTTCATTGTTTGAAGAAGTGTCATCACTTATACCAGATTCAGTAGAGTGGTTGTCATTATTCAAAGTCGAATCGTCTAAATTAACATCATTTTGTTGCAATGTTTTAAGATGCCTATCTATTTTGTCAATGTCTATACATATATATCATACAACGGATTGTTCATTTTGAGCCACATCAGAGCATTTAATATTAGTTGAGGTCGCACAGCTTGAAATAAACATGTCCTCTAAACTCCATTTTTCTCTTTAGTTTCAACATGATTATACCTGACCTTTCAGGTGGACGTGGCAATGTAGTACATGTTTGATCACATTCAACTGGTATATTGCATATTGCTCCTTTAATTTTCCTCTGTTGGCCTTTAGGCATGACCACTATCTTTTCAAGACTATCCTCTGTGCTATTAATATTTGTTCAAGTTTTTCTAGTACTGAGAGTTCTGGTGGTATTCTATCAACTTCCAGTTTATTACCTACAGCTTGACATGGTACTTGGCCTTTTGAAACTTTTGCATGACATGTTCTACAGATGTATTTGTCATCAAATGACTTTATCTCAGTGAAAAGACGGTGTACGCTGTATTTATTTTCTTTAAGTAACATAACTGTTTTTCTATATAGTATTCGATGACAAACTGAACATATGTAATATGGCCCCTCTCTGATCTTATTCTGAAATACTGATATGTAGTGATCCAATTTATGCTGAACATCGTTTGCCTTTTTTTTAGAAATTTTTGCTGCATCACTTATGCACTTTATTTTTTGCTTTTTTTGTAGGTTCATGCTGCATATTCTTGTTTTTTTTTTTTTTGTTCAAGTATGTGCCTTAATGAGTGGTTCCATTGCATCATAGTCCGCTTTTTTGTTTATTTATCAGATCTTTTTCTGCAGGATCTAGTGACTTGTACCATACTGCTGCTCTCAGACAAGAGTTTTCTTTTTTTGCAGGATCTAGTGATTTGTACCACTCTGCTCTGTCAGACAAGAGTTTTTCTTTCTCTGTAGGATCTAATGACTTGTACCAATCTGCTTGCTAACCAGTATTTTCGTTTGGCACTAGTTCCATGTTTGCATAACTTTTCTTCGTTTTTCGGCAAGTGAATTTTTCTGCCTATTGGATTTGTGTTTCCTTATACCTTTTGTCTTAAGTTCTTGACAAATTACTGTACACTTTAGAAATCTGATAATGTATGCTACCTCTAAATTATTAGTTGTATTGATTTTTGTAACAGTATTAGCAAGGCTTGAAGAAGGAAGTTGCTGTCATTGACAGTTTGAAATTCATCTAAAGTTCCATCACTATGGAATATTATTAAGTAGTATTTGATGCTTTTAGTCTTAGAATTGTGCTGAATATGCAACTTGCACAGTAATTTGAAAACCATATTATAAATCCAGTATTGCCTCTTGTGTTATCCAAAATAAAGTTCTGGAAGTGTTTGCTACTGCTGGATGCACAACTAATATGCCTTCTTTTTGTGCTGTAAAGACAACATCAATAGTTGCATCATATATTTGAAGTTTGTTTGGAAATTTGCGTAAACAAAGATTTTCATCAGGACATGAAAATTGTTCCTCGTAAAACTCATTTCCATGGTCAATAATTGCTTCTAGAGTTTGTGAATTCCAGTAACTGCATGCCTTAACCACTGAAAAACAAATGCTATAAATGATAAAGCCAACAGGGTCGTATAAAAGACTCATTGCTTCTTGTTGAAATATGTGCCATTTCTCCACCATCATCAGCAAGTTCTGATTGAGAGATTTCACTGTTCTCATCAACTAAGTGATTGTCGTCCTTTTCTAGTCTTGTTTGTGAACACCTATCAGCTCAAACAATGCATTTGAATTTTCATACAGGGTTTGCAAATAACATGTGACATCCTGTATACTTTGTGCTTCTAATAATACACATGTTCCTTGAGAATGGGCATACCAAATGCATCCCTAGCATGTGAATCAAATATTTTAAATTTACCACCTGAGTACAGTACATAGAAACAGTACTACATTCAATTGTTAAAA
>NW_027179980.1:0-14545 GCF_036669925.1 Montipora capricornis | reverse complement strand
ACCTGGGAAATTTCGCAAACTCATTGGCTTCTTAGATATCAAAGTTTCTATAGAGGCAACGTGGCTATGTACTATGTGGCCCTACAGTAACCTACTGATTCACAACAGTTATTTGTTGTATCTCGTCACATCCCTCTCATTCAAGAACTCCATTCCTTATCTCAATTTCTTAGACTTACGATCGTCTATGTACTTGTGAAGGTCCGTTTTTCCAGCAAATCAGAGGATATGTGCCAGTGTCTTCGAAGAACGTGGCTATCCTTTTCTGCCTGTGGTCCAAAACCGGGGGGCGGCGAGCGCGAGACAGCCGAGGTGGCCAGCGCGACGCCGCAGGGGCCATCATGCGTCGCCCAACATTTGATCTGCAGTCTTCACTACAAACTCACAAAAAGATAAGAATGACGAAATTCCATTCACCCCTCACTTTCCACCCCAGAATCACGCAGTCAACAAGCAGCATTCTTAGTACTTTTAAATTACTCTGCCAAAATGATCCCTAGACTGGTAGAAATCTTTCGCAACCTCCACTTATTTCATATTCAAACGCGACAAAACGTAGGCCACTTTTTAGTTAGAAGCGCGCTCAAAATCAACCGGGACAACCCGCCCTTTCAAATGCGCGCGCTCCACGTATGCAAAACTTGTCTTTTCATTGTTAACACTACAAGATATCGGACCCTAAGCGATCTGTTTAAATATCCAGCACCGAATCGTTTCACAATGTACCTCCGCACATGTCATTTATTGCATCACCTGTACGTTATGCAATAATTATACATTGGTTCAGACAGGTAGACGACTAAGGTTTACCGATTCCCGCGAACACCTTCGCGATGTTGCCGAATAATGCCAAGGATGCATCTAAGCCATGATCGCTCGCCATTTTAATCTGCCTAACCACTCCAAAAAACACATGGCTAGCTGCGTCTTTCCCTACCATCTAGGGTACGACGGAAAAAAAAAAACAGCCGCAAAAATCTGGAACAAAAATTCATCTTTCAAATCGGCACCCTTAATTCTCACGATATTAAAACGAACCTTTTTCATTAACTATATTTCGTACTTTCACGTTGCAATAGTTACCACCAATAGCGTAGCTCCTACTCTACTATCCAAACTACACGTACCCATCCTCCCTCGATCTCGCTCTGACTAAGGGCTAACGCTCGAAACGTCAGCTTTTAGAATCTCGTACGGTTGGGTCCATTTACATTATCACTTCCGTTGATAAGCCAAATGTTTTGTATACCTACTTCCCCCACCGACGCAGCCCCACAGTTTTCTTTAGAAACTACCCCTCTCAAAATTTAGACCCGAGGACTTCTTCAATGATGTTTTATAAAACAAAAAAAGGAGAATGTCCTGGTTTGGTCATTTTAATTCTATTTTGTTTTTCCACCTCAAAAGTATTGCAACTATTGCAAACACCTTCTCAAACAGTTGATATTATCATTGATAATGGAAGAGCAATTTATCAGAAATCTTACTCCAGCAAATATTTTTTATTTCTGATTTTCTAAGAAATTAGACGTAGGGTCCGCTGTTCCATGTAAAAGTTATTCGTGGAGCAAGATGTTCAGGGAAAATTTATCTTGGAATTTGATGTGTTTCCCAGTAAACAACAGCTTACAACTGCCATTTTGGCATAATAAGGAAAGACAAGCACATGCTTTTTGATGTGAATATCTATCCTACTTCAGGAGTGTGTGTTTTCCCATGGTATGCAAAGCAAAGGATGATTTATCCGACGTTTTTTGTATACAATATTTCTGAACCAAAAATGAAACAAATGTTATTTTCAAATGGTATTCTGTTTATTGAGCCTCATCTGTATGTTCTATTATTCACATTAAATTTAATTGTTGTTAAACAAACTATGAGGTTGCATTTCTTACCTATCGAGGTTTTTGTGAATTAATCAATATAGAAAGGAAACAAATAATAAGAAAGCATAATTATAGCAGTTGTAAACGCAATTTTTGCAAATGCGTAGAGCAGCCTGAAATTTCCAGGACTTCAACGGGATTTGAACCCGTGACCCTCGCGATAACCGGTTGCGACGCTCCAAATCTACTTCAGAAATTGCAGCAAACTTGAAGAAAGAGGAGAGAGATTTACAGCCGCATGGACCCAGCAAAAAAATTCACTATAGTTAGTATGATTATAATTAGTATTATTATTATTATTATTAACCTGTCAACAAAAGTACAAATAAACCTGGCAGCGCATGAGTAGAGGCCTACTTACGAGCCGCTTGTTTTTTATTTTTTTTGGGCTGCTTTTTGCTCTGAATTGCAGTTTTTTTGGTATGTGGTTAATTTTTTAATTTTTAATCTACGAAGGTTGCAAGATGCCTGGACGGACTATGGGCCGAAGACCAGAAACGAAAGAAGAGAGAAAGAGAACGAGAACGACAAAACGGTACACCAGTAGTAGCTTAAAGTTGGTGGAAGAAGTTACTCCACAAATTCCTTTTCTTTGACACTAAACCGTTGTTATTAATACAGATAGTTTTATTTCAAGTGGATGCATGTTTCTAAAACGTGGTTACGGCGTTTGTTGTTTTTCCTTTGCTCAGGAATGAAACTCGAATTCTTATTGTTAACTGGAATTTAAATAACAATCATCGGTACGCTTTGGACAGAAATCATCGATCTGTGCTAGTTTGTTTGGCTTTAAAATGCGAGCGAACAATAAATTTGTTTACTCCGCTTGCCTAATTGTTCTGTCGATGTCTGCCTCACCAGTGACAAGAAAATTTGGGCACTTATGTTCTACAACTGTAATCTAATGAGTTCTCGTAAAAAGTAATGAGAACTAGCCACCAGCTTGTGTTTTCTAGAAGTTTGTTTAGAGCACGTACAGGGAATTAAGTTTGGAGATCTTGTTTGGAAGTTTGCTCGTTCTATCCGAGTCTAGTCGTAAGCTAAGCTGGCGGGTTTCAATGAAGTTCATCAAAATGTAAATGATCTCGTTTTCAGAGATAAAGTGGAATAAATAGGTACGATCTGTCACAATCTCGAGCTATAGTACGTCTGTGATTTCTAATTTTAGCGTGATTCCTATTCCAGTGGCTTTTTGACAGTCGGTTCGGAACTGGCTTCTTTTCCTTTTCTGTTCGCTTGCGAGGATTTGCTTTGTTTTCTTTTCAACTTCTTGCGATTCAAGAAATGTTAATTGCCTAACTGGTGAATTCGACAGTAGATTTCGCTGGAAAAATCGATATCACACTCGATCCCTTCATGATCCATGCGATCAGAGTCGGGATTTTCAGGGGAAATAAACCATGGAATTCACTAATTTAGGCAGCGAAGAAAATGACATAATTAAGCAATTGTCTGGGGAAAACTAAGAGGCCGACAGTTTCCAAAGCCTTTTATTTTCACTAATCCTATAGCCAGTACGACTAAACAAGCCGGGAGCTCCGCTTTTAGGCTTGGATAAATCTATATCCATGTTATTATTATTAAGAAGATATAACGAAGAGACAAAATTCTCTGTTACTCCGAGTTCTCCATTAAATACTGTCTGATGAGTGCGTGAGCACGAAACTCGGAGTAACAGAGAATTTTGTCCTCTTCGTTAGATCTTCATATTCAAAGCTCTACACTTAAAAAGTGTATTGAGCCCTGTGTTACGAACAGGCATTAGCCCCTTTATTACACATATTATTGTTATTATTATTATTATTATTTGAAAGAAGAGAGATGCAAACAGGAACCATACAAAGATCTTGTGAGGGAAATGTCACTGCTTTAATACACCAAAGCTATAGGAGAGAATTTAACATCAGGTTCCGAAATAAACTTAAGTGTGCACGATTGTAGAAGGTTTCTCATTTTGAGAAGGTCTCGATACTAGACTTAACTCTTAATATAGGTTGTTGTTGTTGTTGTGTTATTATTATTATCATTATTCTTAGTGTAAGTGATCAGTATTATTGTTAGCGTTATTGGAGTTGAACAATAGGTATAAAGAATTCGATAACCATCTTGCCAATTAACTTACCTTTGATGAGGAAAAGTACTCTACTTGAGGAGCTCTACCCTTTTGTTGTTATTAATAAGACTGTCTGGTGCATTGTTATATTGCCAAACAAGATCCTTTTCATATGATTCTATTAACAAAATCAAAAGCAGTAACAATAATAATACAATAATATAAGACACGTCAAGGAGACGTTGATGTAAATATTTGTAGGTAACAGTTGTTACCTTTTAAACGTTAAGTTCGGGGCACTGCATGAAAGACATTCCTGATGGGTAATTCCTGTTTTAAAACCAAACCATAGGGGTCAGTGTTAAAATACGGAAACGTCAACACCTCCATTTAATACGGTGACTGTACAACTGCTGTTGATACCAAACATTTAAGTTAAAAAGCACACATTACGTAATCAACCCTTAAAATGACGAGTAGTTCAACGTAGAAGGTATGAGACATCACTCAACCAGCCAAAAAGGCTGATCAATTGTAGCAAGGAATGGAGTCATTGTATCAAAGACAACCGTGGGTGTTCCTTTTTTGGATAATCCACTGAAAGATGTCTCTTGCATGAGAACTTGTACCCCATACTGCTTTGTGACCCATACTGATTCAGTGCTATGTTTTTTTTGCTACATAGGTCAAAGATACTCACTTACTAGGGCGTGCATACCTAGCCTAATCAGATGCTGTGAATCGCTAACAAGGCAACGGTAGGTTGAAACCATGAACTTAGTTTGCCTCAATTTAATAGATGCATGACATTGACCACGAAGTAGCAAGGGGCACAACATACTACATATCTAACCGGCAGTTCCCTCGAAGAAGACGGCAAAGTATTTTCGAATACTTCCGATCTGTTTATCTCCCCGACATTGCAGCCACAATTGTATTCGCCCAGAGGGAGCTATCCCTTGACTCCCAAGGCCAATCAAAATTAAAACCATCTTCTCACATTTTTCACAAAATATCCAATTCTGGGTTTTGACTTTTTTTCTATCCTTGAATTTTCTGACAGAGGAATGCTTGCACATCGTCCTTCTGTGGTCCTGTCCCTTTGTTCATCCTCTATTTCCTCTTCTTTAAGGGCCCAGTCGACGTAGAAATAACTGTTGGTTCCAGCTTTGTGGAGGCTGATTACTTTGATATTGAGATACGATGATCGAGCGGATGTGGGAGGCTGATGGTGCATTGGATACTGAGACTGATGATGGTATTTTAAATGTGGAGGCTGATGGTGCAGTGGATATTGCAGTCGATGATCCATTGGATGTAGAGGCTGATGATGGAGTGGAAATGAGGCTACTGCCCAGTGCATGGGGGGGCTGATGATGTAGTGGAAATTGATAGTGATCATCCATTGGATGTGTAGGCTGATGATGCAGTGGTATTGAGGTTGATGCACCAGTGGATGTAGAGGCTGATGGTGCATTGGATATTGAGGCTTAATGATCCAGTGGATGAAGAGCCTGATGATGGAGTGGAAAGTTGCTATCTTAATTTTTTCTGACAGAGGAATGTTTCACATCGTCCTTCCCGTGTCCCTGGTCTTTGTTCATCTCTCTTACCGTTTTCCTATTTCCTCTTCTTAAGGGGCCAGTCGACGTATAAACTGTTGGTCACAGCGCATATGTTGGCTGATGATGGAGTGGAAATTGAGAGTGCTGATCCAGTGTATGTGGAGACTGATGATGCAGTGGGTATTGAGGTTGATGATCCAGTGGAATGTAGAGGCTGATGGTGCAGTGCATATTGTGGTCGAGGATCCATTGGATGTAGAGGCTGATGATGGAGTGGAAATTGAGGCTAATTATCCAGTACAATGTGGTGGCTTGTGATGGAGTGTGGAAATTGATAGTGATCATCCAGTTGATGTGGGAGGCTGATGATGCAGTGGGTATTGAGGTTGATGATCCAATTGATTGTAGAGGCTGATGGTTGTCAGTGGATACTTGAGGCTAATGATCCAGCGCATGTGGGTGGCTGGCTGATGTGGGGTGGAAATGGATGTACCCAAAGATGATGTTGATGACTGATGCTGTGAATGAAGGGACTGGTTTGATGCAGTTAACATTGAGGCTGATGATGACGTGGATGTAAACAAGCTGATGAGGGAAAAATCACTGGAGATGATGAATGTGGCTGATGACATGGTCGTAATCGGAGTCTGCTGATGGAGCTGGTTCTATTCTTATTTGGAAATAATCCGATTTGTAAAGAAATAATTTTTCTTCAGAGTTAGCTACCCCGTAGCTTTGACGGGTGCTTGAACGGGATCTTTCCCCATATTTCAAACATCCAAGGAAATTACTTTGTTAGCGGCATCCTGATATGGAACCTTGCGGTTCATCTTTCCAAAGCTTCACCGTAGAAAAAACAAAAGAAATGATAATGGTAGTAAGGATCCTGTGGTTTTAAAGGACGGGAGATGTTAAACTATAACTATGATTGAATCGTATCAGTGTTGATGTCATGAATGACGTATCTGGGCATACATCTCGAACAAAGCGGTTGACTTACTATAATTAATGTTAAATAATTTGAATGGCTTTGCGCCACAATGCCCCTTTCTCAGACGGGGGAGCCCTCATCCTCTCTTCCCTTGTTGTCCCTAAGACAAAAAATGGAAAAAATTACCCGGCCAGATCCTCACTGAGTGTGTGAAGTTGTATACAGAATGCTGGAACATAACGTCTCCATTCACATAAGCGTAGAAATTTAGGGGCCAGACCTTGAGGTGTCCAAAAGAACTGCATTGCTCTTTGGTGCGCAAACACATCCATTTTCCCACTACCTGTGTCGCAGCTAAAGAGGCATTTTCACCCCTCAATCCTTGAGTTTCTCACACTTCAAAACAGAAAAAAGCATGGTCGCAGATAATAGCATTTCACCCCTAGAATCCTTGAGATTCGCAACACTCCAAAACAAAGAAAAAAAGCACAAAATACGAAAAGGATCCGTTCAAAATGTGTTTCATTAACTGTCACAAGAGGGGAGCAAATTATTCACCTAATCATTCTATAATTCTGTTTAACCTCGGTTTTCACTTTCTTAAGTTATTCTTTTGAGTTGCTCTTTTTTACAATGACATCTTCGGACAGTGCCCTCCTGTTAAATTCTCTCCTCATTCCTCGGCCGGTAATTCTTTCCACATGGACGCCAGACAAACATTCCTGTCAGTTAAGGTCATGTCTCTTACAGTTTTGTCTATCAATGAAATAAACAGTCTTAATAATGACGAAAAGGAAACTTTTCTGGAGACTGGACTGAGAAGTTCTTTCAGAAAGAAATTCAAACTCCTAGTGCTGTACGGCCTTAACAGGCGTGAGCCGTCCATTGTCAACCTTCATTTGGATTTGCGTACAAAACGATTTGGTACGTAATGAAGAACGATTCCAAACTAACGTTATTTCACTTTTCCTCTCTACCAGGCATATAAAAAAAACCTTGTGATCAGGCTCCCGACATATGAGGACATGAGAGCCATGCTCAATTGGGCAATGAAATATATGGGTTATTGCTCCCTTTTTTTTTCGCTCAGTAGATCGCTTCATTGATTTTCGTCACTTTCTGTGTTGAATGTCTCTTAAAAAGTGTCATCATGAATTAGCTGTCTCGCTCCGCTAATTTTTGCGAAAGAAATGAAAGGAATGATATTGACGTTTCATATTTGTGTAAAAATGAAAACTCTTAGTTTGTTTAACTGTTATTAAAACCAAAACAGGCTTTTTTCCCTCCTTGTAACAGGAGTTTCCAATCGATTTTCAAAATCTGTCGGTCTAAACTCATTGACTTGTTTGGCGGAAGACTTCTTATACTTTTTCAGCCCTTGTAACCACATCCAATTTTTCAGACTTGTCAACCTATTCCTCAAAACAAGTTTCACCTGTGATGTTGTGGATTTTTCAGCGCATCAGCACACGCCGCGCTTTGTAAAATAATCTGACAAGTACCTGAGTACCCAAAAGAAGCCTTCTTGATAAGCCTTCGTCAGGGTTTTTGATTGTTTTCAAATAGTCACTTGATAACGTGAAAAATGTGTTTACAGCTAATTGCGTAACCTAACCCTAACCTTAACCCTGAACTAACCCCAACAAACAATCCATTCAGTAAGAAGTCCAATACACGAACTTGTTGGAACCTGCCGTTGGAACAAGTATGTATGTTGGATAAGTCCTGCCTTCTTAAGAAGAATTTTTATATTTAAAATACCCATGGCCACTGTTGGGTAAATGGCAGTTTTCCTTTCTCTTTTCAGTAACACAGCACTGGGTTAACAGAGATTTTTAGCCCCGCAAGTGCGTTTAAGATCGTGAAACTCGACCGACGCAAATCGGAAGAAACAAAACCTATTTGGAATATATTTTTAAATTAAAAGAGAACCCTTTCGCAACGTTTGGCATGCGGTTATTACATTCACATCATAAAAAAACCAACCATCAAGCCAGCAGGAGCTCTTTGCAGAAAAGGTTGAATCCCTTAAGGTGTGACCTTTGTTTGCTCTGCTGAACAACAAACCCCACATTAAAAAGCACACGTTCTTCAGTGTTGCACATGCCACAAACTGTGATCCGTGACATGCCAACATCACTTACCTGCATCGTCGACATAGACCCACACCAGCACAGTGAGATATATAATTAACTGAGGCTGCAGCAACTAGCGTATTTCCGAGGCAAATTTAATGCTCGTTTGTAATATTTGTACATTCAATATCAAGTGGTACAGTTCCTGATTTCTATCACGGAAATTCCGCTCGCGTAGATTCAAGACAACCCTTAATTCTTTTATCCATACCGTGGACAACAATACTAAAGCAGGTCTAAAAAAACAGTACTACAACCACAGAAATTATAAAAAAACTGTTTAACCGAATCAAAACGTGATTTCGGCCATTTCCGGAACATTCCTTGTCCATTGCTCGCATTTTGTCCATCATATAAGTGGCATAGCGCGAAAAACTCACTAGACAACGTTAAACGATAAGAAAAAATACAAACAAACCGAAAGCTCAAAACGCTTTATTTTATTTCCTTCCATGTTATAAATCATTTTTCCAGTAACATAAACGAAAATAATGCCAATTTTGCCTACATAGATTTTCGATTTTCTCCCACAAAATGTTCCCGTAATAAAAACGCCCCGGTTAATACACATACTATAGTACGCGCTTCCAGCCATAGCTATCCAATAAATGCGCTTTTACGATCGAAAATAAGCTACGAGAACCGCTAAAAACACTCTGATTTTTAAGTTATACTCTTTCCTAAGCAAGTGAACTTAAAGAAATGCCAATATGGGCCAAAATTATATTTTCGATTTTCCCCCACAAATGTGCCCTGTCCATAAAACTACTTCCGGTAAATATATACTATAGAAACGCGACTTGTAAGCTATAATAGCCATCCAATAAATTTGCCTTTACGAGTCCGAAATACGACAGAGACCCGCTAAAAAAGCATTGATTTTAATTTTTAACTCATTCCTAAGTAAGGGAACTTAAAAGAATGCCAGGTTGGCCAAATTATATTTTCGATTTCCCGCACAAATTTGGCCGTCATAAAACTGCCCAGTGAATAACGTTACTATACGTACGTGACTCCCGCTATAGCCATGCAATAATGTGCTTTTACGGATCCGAAATAAGCCAGAGAACCGCTAAAAACACTCTGATTTAATTTTATAAATAATATACCTCAGTCCTAAGTAAGGGAACTTAAAAGAATTGCCAATTTGGCCAAATTAGTATTTTCGATTTTCCCCACAAATTCGCGCCCGTCATAAAACTCCCCGGTGAATAATGTACTATATTACGCGACTTGTCAGGGGTGTCTCAAAAACACAGCAGACTCACAGACCTCGAAAACGCAGACCTCGAAAACGCAGACCTTGCAAACAGAGACTTAGCAAACACAGACGTGTCACAACACACTTTAAAAAATAACAGCCTTTGCTCGGGAACGTCTTATGGCCGCGATGAATTTAAATCCCTTAGTTCGCCTTTCCTTTTTCTTTTGTTATTTGCTGTTTTGTTTCCAATTTTTTCGAATTTGTTTCCCATATCCAAAAGTTGATAATGAACGTGGGTATCGGACCTGCATATCAGTTGATCAGTCAACGTAGAAAGGCACAAATTGTAATGTTGATTGCAGTACTAAATTATTGAATCGCTGGACCGGATGTCACGGCACGGTAACCAGGTTATTGGAACTCAGCATTCAATAGCAATCGTCATTCGAAGCAAATTGAAGACATGTAAACAAAAAAATCAAATTGGTTTTACAACGGGAAAGGTCTCTTTATTTGGACTTGCCCCAAAATAACAGAAAACAAAACAACATAAAACACTACTAAAATGGGGGCATCCTTTAAAATGGGTAATCCTTACCAACAGTCTTACCAGAGAACATTTCATCTTATGGTAGTTAAACAAACAACGCAACTCCAATGCAATGACAACAACTGTATTTGATCATGATTTCCCGGTCTCTTGGAACAAATCGGCACTTTTTTCTAGCAGCCGCCCGCCCCGATTAGTCTCAGCAATTATCGTTCCTTCTGATGTAAAGTGAGTATGATAATAGAACAAAGCTTTTTTATGTTAATTAAAGTTTACTTTTGCTTAATGTCATATGAGCACAAAATGAAACTGGAACAGATTACAATTGTCTGTTAAAAAATTCTTAACATCATTGATAATGTATACAATAACGAAAACCTGCTGTCTGGTCAGCCTCTATTTACAAACCCGAAGATTGCTATAGTAAAGTTTGGAATACTGCTTTAACGTGGCAAGGCGAAAAACGATAATAGACCTTGAGAGACTGTAAGTCAGAATGTCACAAAGTTCTTGATATCCAGACGACTTTATATAGCTGATGAAACATCCCAGTGGCACAATATGTTCCAAGTCTTTTCTCAGTTTTATAGAGCGTTTTTACCAAGATAACACGAGTCGTTCAGCTTGCATCTTGCTTTGCACTTCCGGATGCGTTGGAGATCATTTTTAACTTATTAAAGCATACCGTATCTGAAAAGCATTTGCGCAGCCATATGTGTTTCTGTAACATTTTCGCGCACGTTTAGTTAGTCTGTGTCACATTTCAAAACTTGTATCTACTCCAAAACGGACACCTCCGCTGGCACAAAACTTTCGTCTAGCAATTAGTGGTCACGGATGTCGAGAATTATACTAAAAGAAACATCTTTGTAGTTTCACCAGTTTTGAATTCAAAATTTTGATGACCTCATGTGGAAATGCTCTATACTTTAACATGTAGCGCTTGACTTATCATAAGCGATGGTTTATTTTTTCCCCCCACTGTGGAGGAGTTTCAAAGTGCGACTTTTGAAGACGAGACCTCGCCTCAGGAGGTATCTGCAGCAAACGTCTCATCTTAATATGGAACATCGCGTCTTGATGCAGCTGCTCTTGACGCAGTAGTACTTTAGTTGTGTACTTTGTGGATGGTCGTGTGCAGCCTGGTTGAGACGGATAGCACCACTTTTCTTCATGTGACCATTACCACATCGAAGGGGATGATCTTTTTTCCTTCTAGTAAATTCAATGTGACAACTGTCTACACTCTTCCGCTTTGGGAGCATCATCCTAAAAATCAAAGAATTAGCAGCTTGTTGTTGTGATGGATCTCAGGTAAATGACCGTTCACTTGCTGACTGGCTTGTGACAGGATGGACTTGGCCCGACTTGGTCCTCCAGGGATTTTTGTGGCTACTACCTTTTTTGCCTTGGGCGCCTTAGAAGGTTCCACAAGGGCACGCTTTGATGGAGCTCTAACGCCTAGATTTTTTTCGCAGTCAAAATCTTAATGTTCTTTCAGTATTCCTGCCGTCTCGTCAACGCAGAGCTTGTGCTTGCACAAGTTATTGTACTTGTAACATCCACAGGTGCAAGTTATATGATTACACTGTTGCCCGGTACATTTCGTCCATCCCTTTTCTTGCCATTCTGAGCCCCCACAAGATACTTCTTTTTTGCGAAGTAACCTTTATCCTAGCATAGCTTGTACAGCATCGTTGTCAATTTAGCAATGGTTTCTGTCTTTGGCAATGGTTTCAACCAAGCCATCTGTCCACCTCTTGCAGGGACTTGCAAAATGGCTGCCACATCTTCAGAGACTTCTTTTAAACTCTGGCTGCTCATCGGTCGGGTAGACCTAGAAATTGGGGATGGTCTTTCCTTGCAAATCATCTGCCACAGACATTTTGTTGAACTTAAAGGACGTAATCGGTTTGCGTTGATTTCGATTCATGTTGCACCATTTTTCGGTGGAAACTGCCATGTGAGCTGCGAGGTCGGCAAGCTCGTACTCTTCAGTTAGCCCACATATGGCTAATTGCAGTTCCTCTTGTTGTTGCCTGTCTACTTCCTCCCCGACATGTCTTGTGAACTGGCAACTTTGTCAAATTTTTACTTTTGTCGTTTTTAGCCATGGCTTCCTTCCTTGGTGCATTAATTTGTTATTGATGCTTTCCGATTGGTTAGTGTAGCTCTTCAACGGCGTACCGGACGCGTCAAGTGGCATACCTGCCTTTTTCGAGCTGTCGCTATCATGGCCCTCTGCATACATCTGCTGATGTAGTTCCAAAACTCCGGGCCAACTCCTTCCAGTGAGCTTCACAACATCCTCTTCCATCTCCATTAATCCTTTCGCCTGCTGACAAGCGGTTCTTTCAAATCAGAATTTTATCTTTCCCGCATCTCAATGATGCCCATCACACACTTGACACTGTTCCAAAGACTGCTTCCAGAAAAAACTTGTGTTCTTCTTTTTTCTGAATTCCGAGCTTGTGGAGCTTGTCACGACAGTTTCTGATAGAAATGTCTGAAACATCTTTAAAACCAGTCGCTTGGCGCATAACCTCCCTCAACAGGCGGAGTGCAAAGCGGCTTCTCCCATCCGTTTATTCAGCCCTTCCCTTGTGTCAGCGAGACTCAGTGTTTTTGAAGCTACAGCGTGGACTCATCTTTTGCTGTAGAACACCCTTCTGCTTGCTGTAATGGATTGCTGTTGGTCCTAAAAAGGGCTGGGGCTGTGCCAGTAGCGGGATTTCAAGAAGAGGTGTTTGTAGGTAAACGGTGTCACTTCGAAAGTACCCACAGATCCCTCCGGACATCCTTTTTGAATGCTCAAGGTACGCTTTGGTTGTTCAAGGTGTTTGCGCATATTGTAAGAGCTCGGCTACTTGATCTACTTGTTTCATTTTGTTCTTAAGATCGTAAAGCTGTTTTGTTTGACCTCGGTAACTCTTCAGGTTTCCGCGTGCACCCAAGACACCACCTGAGGGACTCTGAAACATTCTTTAGAGCAACAGACTCCGAACATGAAGCACGCTCTCTCTTAATGGCTACCATAGTAGTCTTTTTTGGTTGGGTAGAATGGTGTTTTTTTTCCGCTTTTTCGGTGTCCATGGGGAGGCCCATGAAATTAACACTCTTCACAAGCTCTATCTTTTAATGAGTATTGAAGCAAACAGCGTCGAATTCACAATCTTTTCGTCTAGGTGCAAAAGGTAAAATATCGACCGACAGAGACCTGCTTTGGTTTCGTTTTTGAATGAACATGTACTTGGAAAATCGTTGTCGCTAGCTACTTCGACCTTCTTCCTCTCCTCGATGTCCACGTGATTACTATCACCCTACGTGTCCTGTCCACGTGGCCTACTCTAACGTGATGTGATAAACGCCATTCCAATGTTGCTCCTTGACATCTTGCCACATCCTCTCAGTTGACTGCGTCTACGTCTACGAGAAACGACAGGTTTGTTCTCACTTGAAGGGGGGTCTTACTACTTTTGTGTTCGTTGTGCATAAGTAGTATTTTTGACTGCTTCCTTTATGGTATAGCGTTTTCCCTCTTACCAGCTTCTAAAATTGGCAGATCTTTTTATCATCGTTGGATAGCAAAGACGAGGAGGTTGTAGGTACTGCGCTATTAGATACTGTGCGCAGGTCTTCCGCTGGCTCTGCAAAATATACGAATGACGGGGTAATTCCTTGCACGGAATTTTAATCTGGACCAACCACCAAGAGGTGTAGCAAAGAATGCATAAGTAAGGAACCCTACGAACGGGTTTCAGGGTTTTCCCATTGGTTATTAAACTAGTGGACAATAGTTCTGAAAGCACCGGACGTGACAGTCAGTTTTGGCACCTGAAAAAATTTTAAAATAGAACACTCAGAAATGCCGTTTCCAGTCGTTTCTGAGAACCCAGGAATCATTTCCCAGCAAGGCTGAGTTCACTACTATTGAAGATTCTCATTTAAAAAGGAAAATATGTACTAAAAATGGACATTTGGTAGGGTAAGTGGGTGGGGACTGGCAACGACAAAATTTTGAGTCGTTTAGCATTGGCCGTCATGAAAAAGATTTGTTTATTCTGTTAATTTTCTTAAAACGATGAACAGTGTTCGACAAACACGTGGTATTGTGTGTTTTGCCTTTCGATTTCGTCTTTAGACCTTGGCCCGAGCAGGAGTGATAAGCAATGGTCCACTAGCTTCAATTTTGTTTAATGAAAATAGAAACCAGTAAAATAC
>NW_027179979.1:0-34962 GCF_036669925.1 Montipora capricornis | reverse complement strand
AGTCCAACCACAGTGTGGATGTATACGTCCAACCACAGTGTGGATTGTATAAGTCCAACCACAGTGTGGATGTAAAAGGTCCAACCACAAGTGTGGATGTAATAAGTCCAACCAACCGTGTGGATGTATAAGTCCCCAACCACAGTGTGGATGCTATAAGTCCAACCACAGTGTGGATGTATAAGTCCAACCCACAGTGTGGATGTATAGTCCAACCACAGTGTGTATGTAAGTACAACAACCACATGTGGATGTATAAAGTCCAACCACAGTGTGGATGTTATAAGTCCAACCACAGTGTGGATGTATAAGTCCCAACCACAGTGTGGAATGTATAAGTCCAACCACAGTGTGTATGTATAAGTCCACACCACAGTGTGGATGTATAAGTCCAACCACACGTGTGGACTGTATAAGTCCAACCACAGTGTGGATGTATACGTCCACCACAGTGTGGATGTATATGGTAGTTCCAACGCACAGTGTGGATGTATAAGTCCCAACCACAGTGTGGATGTATGAAGTCCAACCACAGTGTGGATGTATAAGTCCACACCACAGTGTGATGTCTAAGTCCCAACGCCACAGTGTGGATGTATACAGTCCAACCACAGTGTGGATGTATAAGTCCAACCAACGTCAGTGTGGATGTATAAGTTCCCAACCACAGTGTGGGATGCTATAGAGTCCAACCACAGTGTGGATGCTTAAGAGTCCACCCCAGTCTGTGGAATGTATCAGTCCAACCACAGTGTGGATGTATAGTCCAACCACAGTGTGGAGGTATAAGTCCACCCACAGTGTGAGATGTATAAGTCAAACCACAGTGATTGGATGTAGTAGCGTCCACCCACAGTTGTGGATGCGTATAAGTCCAAACCACAGTGTGGATGTATAGTCCAACCACAGTGTGGATGTATAAGTCCGGGGAACCACAGTGTGGCTGTATCAGTCCCACCACAGTGTGGATGTATAATTACAACCACAGTTTTGATGTATAACGAGTCCCACACCACAAACGTGTTGAGATGTATAAGTCCAACCACAGTGTCGGATGTATAAGTCCAACCACAGATGTGGATGTATAAGATCCCAACCACATTGGTGGATGTATAAGTCCAACCACAGTGTGGATGTATAAGGTCCAACCACAGTGTGGATGTAATAAGTCCAACCACAGTGTGGATGTATAAGTCCAACCACAGTTGTGGATGTATAAGTCCAACCACAGTGTGCGGGTGTATAAGTCCAAGACCACAGTGTTGATGGATAGTAAGCTCCAACCCAGAGTGTGGATGTATAAGTCCCCAAAAAACCACAGCTGTGGATGAATATAGGTCCAACCACAGTTGTGGATGTATATAAGTGCACCCCGAGTGTGGAGGTATATAAGTCCACCCACAGTGTGGATGTATAAGTCCAACCACAGTGTGGATGTATAAGTCCAACCACCGTGTGGATGGTATAAGTCCCAACACAGTGTGGATGTATAAGTCCCAACCACAGTGTGGATGTATAAAGTCCAACCACAGGTGTGGATGTATAATTCAAACACAGTGTGGATGTATAAGTCCAACCACAGTGTGGATGTACAAGTCCAACCACAGTGTGGATGTAGAAGTCCAACCACAGTGTGGATGTATAAGTCCAACCACAGTGTGGAGGTATAAGTCCAACCACAGTGTGGATTGTATAAGGCCAACCACAGTGTTGGATGTATAAGTCCAACCACAGTGTGGATGTATAAGTCCAACCACAGTGTGGATGTATAAGTCCAACCACAGTGTGGAGGTATAAGTCCAACCACAGTGTGGAGGGATAAGTCCAACCACAGTGTGGAGGTATAAGGACAACCCCAGTGTGTATGTATAAGTCCCACCACAGTGTGGATGTAATAAGTCCAACCACAGTGTGGATGTATAAGTCCAACCACAGTGTGGATGCAAGGTCCAACCACAGTGGGGCGTATAAGTCCAACCACAGTGTGGATGTATAAGTCCAACCACGGTGTGGGATGTATAAGTCCAAACCACAGTGTGGATGTATAAAAGTCAAAACCACAGTGTGGATGTATAAGTCCAACCACAGTGTGGATAGTATAAGTCCAACCACAGTGTGGATGTATAAGTCCAACTCACAGTGTGGATGTATAAGTCCAAACCACCGTGTGGAGTTATAAGTCCATCCACAGTGTGGATTTATAAGTCCACCCACAGTGTGGATGTATAAGTCCAACCACAGTGTGGATGTATACGTCCAACCACCGTGTGGATGTATAAGTCCAACCACAGTGTGGATGTATACGTCCAACCACAGTGTGGATGTATAAGTCCCACCACAGTGTGTATGTATAAGTCCAACCACAGTGTGGATGTATAAGTCCACCACAGTTGTGGATGTATAAGTCCAACCACAGTGTTGATGGGTACGTCCCCCACAGTGTGGATGTATAAGTCCCACCACATTGTTATGTTATAAGTCCAACCACAGTGTGGATGGTTATAAGTCCAACCACATTGTGGATGTAGAAGTCCAACCACAGTGTGGATGTATAAGTTCCAACCACAGTGTGTGATGTATCAGTCCACCACAGTGTGGATGTATAAGTCCAACCACAGTGTGTATGTACTAAGTCCCAACCACAGTGTGTATGCATAAGTCCAACCACAGTGTGGATGTATAAGTCCAAACCACAGTGTGGATGTATAAGTCCAACCACAGTGTGGATGTATAAGTCCAACCACAGTGTGGATGTATCGTCCAACCACAGTGTGGATGTCTAAGTCCAACCACAGTGTGGATGTATAAGTCCAACCACAGTGTGGAGTTATAAGTCCAACCACACTTAGTATGGCTAAGTCCAACCAAGGTGTGGATGTATAAGTCCCACCACGGTGTGGATGTATAAGGTCCAACCCACAGTGTGGATGTATAAGTCCAACCACAGTGTGGATGTATAAGTCCAACCACAGTGTGGATGTATAAGTCCAACCACAGTGTGGATGTATAAGTCCAACCACAGTGTGGATGTAGAAGTCCAACCAAAGTGTGTAGGTATAAGTCCAACCACAGTGTGGATGTAGTATAGAGTCCCCCAGCAGTGTGGATGTATAAGATCCAACCACAAGTGTGGATGTATAAGTCCAACCACAGTGTGGATGTATAAGTCCAACCACAGTGTGGATGTATAAGTCCAACCACAGTGGTGGATGTAGAAGTCCACCCACAGTGGGGATTTATAAGTCCAACCACAGTGTGGATGTATAAGTCCAACCACAGTGTGGATGTATAAGTCCAACCACGGTGTGGATGTATAAGTCCACACACAGTGTTTATGTATAAGTCCAACCACAGTGTGGGGATGTGATCAGTCCAACCACAGTGTGGATGGTAAGTCCAACCACAGTGTGGAGGTATAATTCCCACCACAGTGTGGATGTATAAGTCCCAACACAGTGTGGATGGTAAGGTCCAACCACAATGTGGATGTATAAAGTCCAACCACAGTGTGGATGTATGAGGCTAACCACAGTGTGTCTGTATAAGTCCAGCCACAGTGTGGATGTAGAAATCCAACCACAGTGTGGATGTATAAGTCCACCACAGTGTGGATGTATAAGTCCAACCACAGTGGGGATGTATAAGTGTCCAACCACAGTGGTGGATGTATAAGTCCAACCACAGTGTGGATGTAGACGTCCAACCACAGGTTGGATGTATAAGTCCAACCACCAGTGTGGCTGTATAAGTCCAACCACAGTGTGGAGGTATAAGTCCAACCACAGTGTGGATGTATAAGTCCAACCACAGTGTGGATGTATCCTCCAACCACAAGTGTGGATGTATAAGTCCCAACCACAGTGTGGATTGTATAAGTCCAACCACAGTGTGGATGTATAAGTCCCCACACAGTGGTGGATGTATAAGTCCAACCACAGTGTGGATGTATAAGTCCACCAACAGTGTGTATTTATAAGTCCAACCACAGTGTGGATGTATAAGTCCAACCACAGTGTGGATGTATAAGGCCAACCACAGTGTGGATGTAAAAGTCCCACCACAGTGGGGATGTATAAGTCCAGCCACGGTGTGGATGTATAATACCAGCCGCGGTGTGGATGTATCAGTCCAAACAAAGTGTGGATGTATAAGTCCAACCACAGTGTGGATGTATAAGTCCACCACAGTGTGGATGTATAAGTCCAACCACAGTGTGGATGTAAATGAGTCCAACCGCTGTGTTGATGTATAAGTCCAACCACAGTGTGGATGTATAAGTCCAACCACCGTGTGGATGTGTAAGTCCATACCCAATTGTGGATTTATAATTCCAACCACAGTGTGTGATGTATAAGTCCAACCACCTGTGGATGTATAAGTCCAACCACAGTGTCGATGTATAAGTCCAACCACAGTGTGGATGTAAATAAGTCCAACCAACAGTGTGGATGTATAAGTCCAACCACATTGTGGATGTATAAGTCCAACCACAGTTGTGGATGTATAAGTCCAACCACAGTGTGGCTGTATAAGTCCAACCACAGTGTGGATGTATCAGTCAACCACCCGTGTGGATGTATAAGTCCAACCACAGTGTGGATTGTATAAGTCCAACCACAGTGTGGATGTATAAGTCCAACCACAGTGTGGATGTATAAGTCCAACCACAGTGGTGGATGTATGAGTCCACACCACAGTGTGGATGTATAAGTCCAACCACAGTGTGGATGACCAAAGAAAAAAGTTAGTCCCCCCCCAGTGTGGATGTTATAAGTCCAACCACAGTGTGGATGTATAAGTCCAACCACAGTGTGGATTTGCTAAGTCCAACCACAGTGTGGATGTATAAAGTCCAACCACAGTGTTGGATGTATAAGTCCCTCCCAACATTGTGGATGTATAAGTCCAACCACAGTGTGGATGTATAAGTCCAACCACAGTGTTGATGTATAAGTCACACCACAGTGTGGATTTAATAGTCCAACCACAGGGTGGATGTATAAGTCGCAACCACAGTGTGGATGTATAAGTCCAACCACAGTGTGGATGTATAAGTCCACCTACAGTTTGGATGTAGAAGAGTCCGACCACAGTGTGGATGTATAAGTCCAACCACAGTGTGGATGTATCAGTCCAACCACAGTGGGTGGATGTATAAGTCCAACCACCGTGTTGATGTATAAGTCCAACCACAGTTTGGATGTCTAAGTCCAACCCCAGTGTGGATGTATAAGTCCACCCAAAGTGTGGATGTATAAAGTCCAACCACAGTGTGGATGTATAAGTCCAACCACAGTGTGGATGTAGAAGTCCAACCACAGTGTGGATTTCTAAGTCCAACCACAGTGTGGATGTATAAGTACAACCACATTGTGGATGTATAAGTCCCACCACAGTGTGGATGTATAAGTCCCACCACAGTGGTGGATGTATCAGTCCAACCACAGTGTTGGATGTATAAGTCCAACCACAGTGTGGATGTATAAGTCCAACCACAGTGTGGCTGTATACGTCCAACCACAGTGTGGATGTATAAGTCCACCCACAGTGTGGATGTATAAGTCCAACCACAGTGTGGATGTATTAGTCCCACCACAGTGTTTATGTATAAGTACCAACCACAGTGTGGATGTATCAGTCCCAACCCCAGTGTGGATGTATACGTCCCACCACAGTGTGGATGTATAAGTCCAACCACAGTGTGGATGTATAAGTCCAACCACAGTGTGGATGTATAAGTCCAACCACAGTGTGGATGTATAAGTCCAACCACAGTGTGGATGTATAAGTCCAACCACAGTGTGGATGTATAAGTCCAACCACAGTGTGGATGTATAAGTCCAACCACAGTGTGGATGTATAAGTCCAACCACAGTGTGGATGTATAAGTCCAACCACAGTGTGGATGTATAAGTCCAACCACAGTGTGGATGTATAAGTCCAACCACAGTGTGGATGTATAAGTCCAACCACAGTGTGGATGTATAAGTCCAACCACAGTGTGGATGTATAAGTTCAACCACAGTGTGGATGTATAAGTCCAACCACAGTGTGGATGTATAAGTCCAACCACAGTGTGGATGTATAAGTCCAACCACAGTGTGGATGTATAAGTCCAACCACAGTGTGGATGTATAAGTCCAACCACAGTGTGGATGTATAAGTCCAACCACAGTGTGGATGTATAAGTCCAACCACAGTGTGGATGTATAAGTCCAACCACAGTGTGGATGTATAAGTCCAACCACAGTGTGGATGTATAAGTCCAACCACAGTGTGGATGTATAAGTCCAACCACAGTGTGGATGTATAAGTCCAACCACAGTGTGGATGTATAAGTCCAACCACAGTGTGGATGTATAAGTCCAACCACAGTGTGGATGTATAAGTCCAACCACAGTGTGGATGTATAAGTCCAACCACAGTGTGGATGTATAAGTCCAACCACAGTGTGGATGTATAAGTCCAACCACAGTGTGGATGTATAAGTCCAACCACAGTGTGGATGTATAAGTCCAACCACAGTGTGGATGTATAAGTCCAACCACAGTGTGGATGTATAAGTCCAACCACAGTGTGGATGTATAAGTCCAACCACAGTGTGGATGTATAAGTCCAACCACAGTGTGGATGTATAAGTCCAACCACAGTGTGGATGTATAAGTCCAACCACAGTGTGGATGTATAAGTCCAACCACAGTGTGGATGTATAAGTCCAACCACAGTGTGGATGTATAAGTCCAACCACAGTGTGGATGTATAAGTCCAACCACAGTGTGGATGTATAAGTCCAACCACAGTGTGGATGTATAAGTCCAACCACAGTGTGGATGTATAAGTCCAACCACAGTGTGGATGTATAAGTCCAACCACAGTGTGGATGTATAAGTCCAACCACAGTGTGGATGTATAAGTCCAACCACAGTGTGGATGTATAAGTCCAACCACAGTGTGGATGTATAAGTCCAACCACAGTGTGGATGTATAAGTCCAACCACAGTGTGGATGTATAAGTCCAACCACAGTGTGGATGTATAAGTCCAACCACAGTGTGGATGTATAAGTCCAACCACAGTGTGGATGTATAAGTCCAACCACAGTGTGGATGTATAAGTCCAACCACAGTGTGGATGTATAAGTCCAACCACAGTGTGGATGTATAAGTCCAACCACAGTGTGGATGTATAAGTCCAACCACAGTGTGGATGTATAAGTCCAACCACAGTGTGGATGTATAAGTCCAACCACAGTGTGGATGTATAAGTCCAACCACAGTGTGGATGTATAAGTCCAACCACAGTGTGGATGTATAAGTCCAACCACAGTGTGGATGTATAAGTCCAACCACAGTGTGGATGTATAAGTCCAACCACAGTGTGGATGTATAAGTCCAACCACAGTGTGGATGTATAAGTCCAACCACAGTGTGGATGTATAAGTCCAACCACAGTGTGGATGTATAAGTCCAACCACAGTGTGGATGTATAAGTCCAACCACAGTGTGGATGTATAAGTCCAACCACAGTGTGGATGTATAAGTCCAACCACAGTGTGGATGTATAAGTCCAACCACAGTGTGGATGTATAAGTCCAACCACAGTGTGGATGTATAAGTCCAACCACAGTGTGGATGTATAAGTCCAACCACAGTGTGGATGTATAAGTCCAACCACAGTGTGGATGTATAAGTCCAACCACAGTGTGGATGTATAAGTCCAACCACAGTGTGGATGTATAAGTCCAACCACAGTGTGGATGTATAAGTCCAACCACAGTGTGGATGTATAAGTCCAACCACAGTGTGGATGTATAAGTCCAACCACAGTGTGGATGTATAAGTCCAACCACAGTGTGGATGTATAAGTCCAACCACAGTGTGGATGTATAAGTCCAACCACAGTGTGGATGTATAAGTCCAACCACAGTGTGGATGTATAAGTCCAACCACAGTGTGGATGTATAAGTCCAACCACAGTGTGGATGTATAAGTCCAACCACAGTGTGGATGTATAAGTCCAACCACAGTGTGGATGTATAAGTCCAACCACAGTGTGGATGTATAAGTCCAACCACAGTGTGGATGTATAAGTCCAACCACAGTGTGGATGTATAAGTCCAACCACAGTGTGGATGTATAAGTCCAACCACAGTGTGGATGTATAAGTCCAACCACAGTGTGGATGTATAAGTCCAACCACAGTGTGGATGTATAAGTCCAACCACAGTGTGGATGTATAAGTCCAACCACAGTGTGGATGTATAAGTCCAACCACAGTGTGGATGTATAAGTCCAACCACAGTGTGGATGTATAAGTCCAACCACAGTGTGGATGTATAAGTCCAACCACAGTGTGGATGTATAAGTCCAACCACAGTGTGGATGTATAAGTCCAACCACAGTGTGGATGTATAAGTCCAACCACAGTGTGGATGTATAAGTCCAACCACAGTGTGGATGTATAAGTCCAACCACAGTGTGGATGTATAAGTCCAACCACAGTGTGGATGTATAAGTCCAACCACAGTGTGGATGTATAAGTCCAACCACAGTGTGGATGTATAAGTCCAACCACAGTGTGGATGTATAAGTCCAACCACAGTGTGGATGTATAAGTCCAACCACAGTGTGGATGTATAAGTCCAACCACAGTGTGGATGTATAAGTCCAACCACAGTGTGGATGTATAAGTCCAACCACAGTGTGGATGTATAAGTCCAACCACAGTGTGGATGTATAAGTCCAACCACAGTGTGGATGTATAAGTCCAACCACAGTGTGGATGTATAAGTCCAACCACAGTGTGGATGTATAAGTCCAACCACAGTGTGGATGTATAAGTCCAACCACAGTGTGGATGTATAAGTCCAACCACAGTGTGGATGTATAAGTCCAACCACAGTGTGGATGTATAAGTCCAACCACAGTGTGGATGTATAAGTCCAACCACAGTGTGGATGTATAAGTCCAACCACAGTGTGGATGTATAAGTCCAACCACAGTGTGGATGTATAAGTCCAACCACAGTGTGGATGTATAAGTCCAACCACAGTGTGGATGTATAAGTCCAACCACAGTGTGGATGTATAAGTCCAACCACAGTGTGGATGTATAAGTCCAACCACAGTGTGGATGTATAAGTCCAACCACAGTGTGGATGTATAAGTCCAACCACAGTGTGGATGTATAAGTCCAACCACAGTGTGGATGTATAAGTCCAACCACAGTGTGGATGTATAAGTCCAACCACAGTGTGGATGTATAAGTCCAACCACAGTGTGGATGTATAAGTCCAACCACAGTGTGGATGTATAAGTCCAACCACAGTGTGGATGTATAAGTCCAACCACAGTGTGGATGTATAAGTCCAACCACAGTGTGGATGTATAAGTCCAACCACAGTGTGGATGTATAAGTCCAACCACAGTGTGGATGTATAAGTCCAACCACAGTGTGGATGTATAAGTCCAACCACAGTGTGGATGTATAAGTCCAACCACAGTGTGGATGTATAAGTCCAACCACAGTGTGGATGTATAAGTCCAACCACAGTGTGGATGTATAAGTCCAACCACAGTGTGGATGTATAAGTCCAACCACAGTGTGGATGTATAAGTCCAACCACAGTGTGGATGTATAAGTCCAACCACAGTGTGGATGTATAAGTCCAACCACAGTGTGGATGTATAAGTCCAACCACAGTGTGGATGTATAAGTCCAACCACAGTGTGGATGTATAAGTCCAACCACAGTGTGGATGTATAAGTCCAACCACAGTGTGGATGTATAAGTCCAACCACAGTGTGGATGTATAAGTCCAACCACAGTGTGGATGTATAAGTCCAACCACAGTGTGGATGTATAAGTCCAACCACAGTGTGGATGTATAAGTCCAACCACAGTGTGGATGTATAAGTCCAACCACAGTGTGGATGTATAAGTCCAACCACAGTGTGGATGTATAAGTCCAACCACAGTGTGGATGTATAAGTCCAACCACAGTGTGGATGTATAAGTCCAACCACAGTGTGGATGTATAAGTCCAACCACAGTGTGGATGTATAAGTCCAACCACAGTGTGGATGTATAAGTCCAACCACAGTGTGGATGTATAAGTCCAACCACAGTGTGGATGTATAAGTCCAACCACAGTGTGGATGTATAAGTCCAACCACAGTGTGGATGTATAAGTCCAACCACAGTGTGGATGTATAAGTCCAACCACAGTGTGGATGTATAAGTCCAACCACAGTGTGGATGTATAAGTCCAACCACAGTGTGGATGTATAAGTCCAACCACAGTGTGGATGTATAAGTCCAACCACAGTGTGGATGTATAAGTCCAACCACAGTGTGGATGTATAAGTCCAACCACAGTGTGGATGTATAAGTCCAACCACAGTGTGGATGTATAAGTCCAACCACAGTGTGGATGTATAAGTCCAACCACAGTGTGGATGTATAAGTCCAACCACAGTGTGGATGTATAAGTCCAACCACAGTGTGGATGTATAAGTCCAACCACAGTGTGGATGTATAAGTCCAACCACAGTGTGGATGTATAAGTCCAACCACAGTGTGGATGTATAAGTCCAACCACAGTGTGGATGTATAAGTCCAACCACAGTGTGGATGTATAAGTCCAACCACAGTGTGGATGTATAAGTCCAACCACAGTGTGGATGTATAAGTCCAACCACAGTGTGGATGTATAAGTCCAACCACAGTGTGGATGTATAAGTCCAACCACAGTGTGGATGTATAAGTCCAACCACAGTGTGGATGTATAAGTCCAACCACAGTGTGGATGTATAAGTCCAACCACAGTGTGGATGTATAAGTCCAACCACAGTGTGGATGTATAAGTCCAACCACAGTGTGGATGTATAAGTCCAACCACAGTGTGGATGTATAAGTCCAACCACAGTGTGGATGTATAAGTCCAACCACAGTGTGGATGTATAAGTCCAACCACAGTGTGGATGTATAAGTCCAACCACAGTGTGGATGTATAAGTCCAACCACAGTGTGGATGTATAAGTCCAACCACAGTGTGGATGTATAAGTCCAACCACAGTGTGGATGTATAAGTCCAACCACAGTGTGGATGTATAAGTCCAACCACAGTGTGGATGTATAAGTCCAACCACAGTGTGGATGTATAAGTCCAACCACAGTGTGGATGTATAAGTCCAACCACAGTGTGGATGTATAAGTCCAACCACAGTGTGGATGTATAAGTCCAACCACAGTGTGGATGTATAAGTCCAACCACAGTGTGGATGTATAAGTCCAACCACAGTGTGGATGTATAAGTCCAACCACAGTGTGGATGTATAAGTCCAACCACAGTGTGGATGTATAAGTCCAACCACAGTGTGGATGTATAAGTCCAACCACAGTGTGGATGTATAAGTCCAACCACAGTGTGGATGTATAAGTCCAACCACAGTGTGGATGTATAAGTCCAACCACAGTGTGGATGTATAAGTCCAACCACAGTGTGGATGTATAAGTCCAACCACAGTGTGGATGTATAAGTCCAACCACAGTGTGGATGTATAAGTCCAACCACAGTGTGGATGTATAAGTCCAACCACAGTGTGGATGTATAAGTCCAACCACAGTGTGGATGTATAAGTCCAACCACAGTGTGGATGTATAAGTCCAACCACAGTGTGGATGTATAAGTCCAACCACAGTGTGGATGTATAAGTCCAACCACAGTGTGGATGTATAAGTCCAACCACAGTGTGGATGTATAAGTCCAACCACAGTGTGGATGTATAAGTCCAACCACAGTGTGGATGTATAAGTCCAACCACAGTGTGGATGTATAAGTCCAACCACAGTGTGGATGTATAAGTCCAACCACAGTGTGGATGTATAAGTCCAACCACAGTGTGGATGTATAAGTCCAACCACAGTGTGGATGTATAAGTCCAACCACAGTGTGGATGTATAAGTCCAACCACAGTGTGGATGTATAAGTCCAACCACAGTGTGGATGTATAAGTCCAACCACAGTGTGGATGTATAAGTCCAACCACAGTGTGGATGTATAAGTCCAACCACAGTGTGGATGTATAAGTCCAACCACAGTGTGGATGTATAAGTCCAACCACAGTGTGGATGTATAAGTCCAACCACAGTGTGGATGTATAAGTCCAACCACAGTGTGGATGTATAAGTCCAACCACAGTGTGGATGTATAAGTCCAACCACAGTGTGGATGTATAAGTCCAACCACAGTGTGGATGTATAAGTCCAACCACAGTGTGGATGTATAAGTCCAACCACAGTGTGGATGTATAAGTCCAACCACAGTGTGGATGTATAAGTCCAACCACAGTGTGGATGTATAAGTCCAACCACAGTGTGGATGTATAAGTCCAACCACAGTGTGGATGTATAAGTCCAACCACAGTGTGGATGTATAAGTCCAACCACAGTGTGGATGTATAAGTCCAACCACAGTGTGGATGTATAAGTCCAACCACAGTGTGGATGTATAAGTCCAACCACAGTGTGGATGTATAAGTCCAACCACAGTGTGGATGTATAAGTCCAACCACAGTGTGGATGTATAAGTCCAACCACAGTGTGGATGTATAAGTCCAACCACAGTGTGGATGTATAAGTCCAACCACAGTGTGGATGTATAAGTCCAACCACAGTGTGGATGTATAAGTCCAACCACAGTGTGGATGTATAAGTCCAACCACAGTGTGGATGTATAAGTCCAACCACAGTGTGGATGTATAAGTCCAACCACAGTGTGGATGTATAAGTCCAACCACAGTGTGGATGTATAAGTCCAACCACAGTGTGGATGTATAAGTCCAACCACAGTGTGGATGTATAAGTCCAACCACAGTGTGGATGTATAAGTCCAACCACAGTGTGGATGTATAAGTCCAACCACAGTGTGGATGTATAAGTCCAACCACAGTGTGGATGTATAAGTCCAACCACAGTGTGGATGTATAAGTCCAACCACAGTGTGGATGTATAAGTCCAACCACAGTGTGGATGTATAAGTCCAACCACAGTGTGGATGTATAAGTCCAACCACAGTGTGGATGTATAAGTCCAACCACAGTGTGGATGTATAAGTCCAACCACAGTGTGGATGTATAAGTCCAACCACAGTGTGGATGTATAAGTCCAACCACAGTGTGGATGTATAAGTCCAACCACAGTGTGGATGTATAAGTCCAACCACAGTGTGGATGTATAAGTCCAACCACAGTGTGGATGTATAAGTCCAACCACAGTGTGGATGTATAAGTCCAACCACAGTGTGGATGTATAAGTCCAACCACAGTGTGGATGTATAAGTCCAACCACAGTGTGGATGTATAAGTCCAACCACAGTGTGGATGTATAAGTCCAACCACAGTGTGGATGTATAAGTCCAACCACAGTGTGGATGTATAAGTCCAACCACAGTGTGGATGTATAAGTCCAACCACAGTGTGGATGTATAAGTCCAACCACAGTGTGGATGTATAAGTCCAACCACAGTGTGGATGTATAAGTCCAACCACAGTGTGGATGTATAAGTCCAACCACAGTGTGGATGTATAAGTCCAACCACAGTGTGGATGTATAAGTCCAACCACAGTGTGGATGTATAAGTCCAACCACAGTGTGGATGTATAAGTCCAACCACAGTGTGGATGTATAAGTCCAACCACAGTGTGGATGTATAAGTCCAACCACAGTGTGGATGTATAAGTCCAACCACAGTGTGGATGTATAAGTCCAACCACAGTGTGGATGTATAAGTCCAACCACAGTGTGGATGTATAAGTCCAACCACAGTGTGGATGTATAAGTCCAACCACAGTGTGGATGTATAAGTCCAACCACAGTGTGGATGTATAAGTCCAACCACAGTGTGGATGTATAAGTCCAACCACAGTGTGGATGTATAAGTCCAACCACAGTGTGGATGTATAAGTCCAACCACAGTGTGGATGTATAAGTCCAACCACAGTGTGGATGTATAAGTCCAACCACAGTGTGGATGTATAAGTCCAACCACAGTGTGGATGTATAAGTCCAACCACAGTGTGGATGTATAAGTCCAACCACAGTGTGGATGTATAAGTCCAACCACAGTGTGGATGTATAAGTCCAACCACAGTGTGGATGTATAAGTCCAACCACAGTGTGGATGTATAAGTCCAACCACAGTGTGGATGTATAAGTCCAACCACAGTGTGGATGTATAAGTCCAACCACAGTGTGGATGTATAAGTCCAACCACAGTGTGGATGTATAAGTCCAACCACAGTGTGGATGTATAAGTCCAACCACAGTGTGGATGTATAAGTCCAACCACAGTGTGGATGTATAAGTCCAACCACAGTGTGGATGTATAAGTCCAACCACAGTGTGGATGTATAAGTCCAACCACAGTGTGGATGTATAAGTCCAACCACAGTGTGGATGTATAAGTCCAACCACAGTGTGGATGTATAAGTCCAACCACAGTGTGGATGTATAAGTCCAACCACAGTGTGGATGTATAAGTCCAACCACAGTGTGGATGTATAAGTCCAACCACAGTGTGGATGTATAAGTCCAACCACAGTGTGGATGTATAAGTCCAACCACAGTGTGGATGTATAAGTCCAACCACAGTGTGGATGTATAAGTCCAACCACAGTGTGGATGTATAAGTCCAACCACAGTGTGGATGTATAAGTCCAACCACAGTGTGGATGTATAAGTCCAACCACAGTGTGGATGTATAAGTCCAACCACAGTGTGGATGTATAAGTCCAACCACAGTGTGGATGTATAAGTCCAACCACAGTGTGGATGTATAAGTCCAACCACAGTGTGGATGTATAAGTCCAACCACAGTGTGGATGTATAAGTCCAACCACAGTGTGGATGTATAAGTCCAACCACAGTGTGGATGTATAAGTCCAACCACAGTGTGGATGTATAAGTCCAACCACAGTGTGGATGTATAAGTCCAACCACAGTGTGGATGTATAAGTCCAACCACAGTGTGGATGTATAAGTCCAACCACAGTGTGGATGTATAAGTCCAACCACAGTGTGGATGTATAAGTCCAACCACAGTGTGGATGTATAAGTCCAACCACAGTGTGGATGTATAAGTCCAACCACAGTGTGGATGTATAAGTCCAACCACAGTGTGGATGTATAAGTCCAACCACAGTGTGGATGTATAAGTCCAACCACAGTGTGGATGTATAAGTCCAACCACAGTGTGGATGTATAAGTCCAACCACAGTGTGGATGTATAAGTCCAACCACAGTGTGGATGTATAAGTCCAACCACAGTGTGGATGTATAAGTCCAACCACAGTGTGGATGTATAAGTCCAACCACAGTGTGGATGTATAAGTCCAACCACAGTGTGGATGTATAAGTCCAACCACAGTGTGGATGTATAAGTCCAACCACAGTGTGGATGTATAAGTCCAACCACAGTGTGGATGTATAAGTCCAACCACAGTGTGGATGTATAAGTCCAACCACAGTGTGGATGTATAAGTCCAACCACAGTGTGGATGTATAAGTCCAACCACAGTGTGGATGTATAAGTCCAACCACAGTGTGGATGTATAAGTCCAACCACAGTGTGGATGTATAAGTCCAACCACAGTGTGGATGTATAAGTCCAACCACAGTGTGGATGTATAAGTCCAACCACAGTGTGGATGTATAAGTCCAACCACAGTGTGGATGTATAAGTCCAACCACAGTGTGGATGTATAAGTCCAACCACAGTGTGGATGTATAAGTCCAACCACAGTGTGGATGTATAAGTCCAACCACAGTGTGGATGTATAAGTCCAACCACAGTGTGGATGTATAAGTCCAACCACAGTGTGGATGTATAAGTCCAACCACAGTGTGGATGTATAAGTCCAACCACAGTGTGGATGTATAAGTCCAACCACAGTGTGGATGTATAAGTCCAACCACAGTGTGGATGTATAAGTCCAACCACAGTGTGGATGTATAAGTCCAACCACAGTGTGGATGTATAAGTCCAACCACAGTGTGGATGTATAAGTCCAACCACAGTGTGGATGTATAAGTCCAACCACAGTGTGGATGTATAAGTCCAACCACAGTGTGGATGTATAAGTCCAACCACAGTGTGGATGTATAAGTCCAACCACAGTGTGGATGTATAAGTCCAACCACAGTGTGGATGTATAAGTCCAACCACAGTGTGGATGTATAAGTCCAACCACAGTGTGGATGTATAAGTCCAACCACAGTGTGGATGTATAAGTCCAACCACAGTGTGGATGTATAAGTCCAACCACAGTGTGGATGTATAAGTCCAACCACAGTGTGGATGTATAAGTCCAACCACAGTGTGGATGTATAAGTCCAACCACAGTGTGGATGTATAAGTCCAACCACAGTGTGGATGTATAAGTCCAACCACAGTGTGGATGTATAAGTCCAACCACAGTGTGGATGTATAAGTCCAACCACAGTGTGGATGTATAAGTCCAACCACAGTGTGGATGTATAAGTCCAACCACAGTGTGGATGTATAAGTCCAACCACAGTGTGGATGTATAAGTCCAACCACAGTGTGGATGTATAAGTCCAACCACAGTGTGGATGTATAAGTCCAACCACAGTGTGGATGTATAAGTCCAACCACAGTGTGGATGTATAAGTCCAACCACAGTGTGGATGTATAAGTCCAACCACAGTGTGGATGTATAAGTCCAACCACAGTGTGGATGTATAAGTCCAACCACAGTGTGGATGTATAAGTCCAACCACAGTGTGGATGTATAAGTCCAACCACAGTGTGGATGTATAAGTCCAACCACAGTGTGGATGTATAAGTCCAACCACAGTGTGGATGTATAAGTCCAACCACAGTGTGGATGTATAAGTCCAACCACAGTGTGGATGTATAAGTCCAACCACAGTGTGGATGTATAAGTCCAACCACAGTGTGGATGTATAAGTCCAACCACAGTGTGGATGTATAAGTCCAACCACAGTGTGGATGTATAAGTCCAACCACAGTGTGGATGTATAAGTCCAACCACAGTGTGGATGTATAAGTCCAACCACAGTGTGGATGTATAAGTCCAACCACAGTGTGGATGTATAAGTCCAACCACAGTGTGGATGTATAAGTCCAACCACAGTGTGGATGTATAAGTCCAACCACAGTGTGGATGTATAAGTCCAACCACAGTGTGGATGTATAAGTCCAACCACAGTGTGGATGTATAAGTCCAACCACAGTGTGGATGTATAAGTCCAACCACAGTGTGGATGTATAAGTCCAACCACAGTGTGGATGTATAAGTCCAACCACAGTGTGGATGTATAAGTCCAACCACAGTGTGGATGTATAAGTCCAACCACAGTGTGGATGTATAAGTCCAACCACAGTGTGGATGTATAAGTCCAACCACAGTGTGGATGTATAAGTCCAACCACAGTGTGGATGTATAAGTCCAACCACAGTGTGGATGTATAAGTCCAACCACAGTGTGGATGTATAAGTCCAACCACAGTGTGGATGTATAAGTCCAACCACAGTGTGGATGTATAAGTCCAACCACAGTGTGGATGTATAAGTCCAACCACAGTGTGGATGTATAAGTCCAACCACAGTGTGGATGTATAAGTCCAACCACAGTGTGGATGTATAAGTCCAACCACAGTGTGGATGTATAAGTCCAACCACAGTGTGGATGTATAAGTCCAACCACAGTGTGGATGTATAAGTCCAACCACAGTGTGGATGTATAAGTCCAACCACAGTGTGGATGTATAAGTCCAACCACAGTGTGGATGTATAAGTCCAACCACAGTGTGGATGTATAAGTCCAACCACAGTGTGGATGTATAAGTCCAACCACAGTGTGGATGTATAAGTCCAACCACAGTGTGGATGTATAAGTCCAACCACAGTGTGGATGTATAAGTCCAACCACAGTGTGGATGTATAAGTCCAACCACAGTGTGGATGTATAAGTCCAACCACAGTGTGGATGTATAAGTCCAACCACAGTGTGGATGTATAAGTCCAACCACAGTGTGGATGTATAAGTCCAACCACAGTGTGGATGTATAAGTCCAACCACAGTGTGGATGTATAAGTCCAACCACAGTGTGGATGTATAAGTCCAACCACAGTGTGGATGTATAAGTCCAACCACAGTGTGGATGTATAAGTCCAACCACAGTGTGGATGTATAAGTCCAACCACAGTGTGGATGTATAAGTCCAACCACAGTGTGGATGTATAAGTCCAACCACAGTGTGGATGTATAAGTCCAACCACAGTGTGGATGTATAAGTCCAACCACAGTGTGGATGTATAAGTCCAACCACAGTGTGGATGTATAAGTCCAACCACAGTGTGGATGTATAAGTCCAACCACAGTGTGGATGTATAAGTCCAACCACAGTGTGGATGTATAAGTCCAACCACAGTGTGGATGTATAAGTCCAACCACAGTGTGGATGTATAAGTCCAACCACAGTGTGGATGTATAAGTCCAACCACAGTGTGGATGTATAAGTCCAACCACAGTGTGGATGTATAAGTCCAACCACAGTGTGGATGTATAAGTCCAACCACAGTGTGGATGTATAAGTCCAACCACAGTGTGGATGTATAAGTCCAACCACAGTGTGGATGTATAAGTCCAACCACAGTGTGGATGTATAAGTCCAACCACAGTGTGGATGTATAAGTCCAACCACAGTGTGGATGTATAAGTCCAACCACAGTGTGGATGTATAAGTCCAACCACAGTGTGGATGTATAAGTCCAACCACAGTGTGGATGTATAAGTCCAACCACAGTGTGGATGTATAAGTCCAACCACAGTGTGGATGTATAAGTCCAACCACAGTGTGGATGTATAAGTCCAACCACAGTGTGGATGTATAAGTCCAACCACAGTGTGGATGTATAAGTCCAACCACAGTGTGGATGTATAAGTCCAACCACAGTGTGGATGTATAAGTCCAACCACAGTGTGGATGTATAAGTCCAACCACAGTGTGGATGTATAAGTCCAACCACAGTGTGGATGTATAAGTCCAACCACAGTGTGGATGTATAAGTCCAACCACAGTGTGGATGTATAAGTCCAACCACAGTGTGGATGTATAAGTCCAACCACAGTGTGGATGTATAAGTCCAACCACAGTGTGGATGTATAAGTCCAACCACAGTGTGGATGTATAAGTCCAACCACAGTGTGGATGTATAAGTCCAACCACAGTGTGGATGTATAAGTCCAACCACAGTGTGGATGTATAAGTCCAACCACAGTGTGGATGTATAAGTCCAACCACAGTGTGGATGTATAAGTCCAACCACAGTGTGGATGTATAAGTCCAACCACAGTGTGGATGTATAAGTCCAACCACAGTGTGGATGTATAAGTCCAACCACAGTGTGGATGTATAAGTCCAACCACAGTGTGGATGTATAAGTCCAACCACAGTGTGGATGTATAAGTCCAACCACAGTGTGGATGTATAAGTCCAACCACAGTGTGGATGTATAAGTCCAACCACAGTGTGGATGTATAAGTCCAACCACAGTGTGGATGTATAAGTCCAACCACAGTGTGGATGTATAAGTCCAACCACAGTGTGGATGTATAAGTCCAACCACAGTGTGGATGTATAAGTCCAACCACAGTGTGGATGTATAAGTCCAACCACAGTGTGGATGTATAAGTCCAACCACAGTGTGGATGTATAAGTCCAACCACAGTGTGGATGTATAAGTCCAACCACAGTGTGGATGTATAAGTCCAACCACAGTGTGGATGTATAAGTCCAACCACAGTGTGGATGTATAAGTCCAACCACAGTGTGGATGTATAAGTCCAACCACAGTGTGGATGTATAAGTCCAACCACAGTGTGGATGTATAAGTCCAACCACAGTGTGGATGTATAAGTCCAACCACAGTGTGGATGTATAAGTCCAACCACAGTGTGGATGTATAAGTCCAACCACAGTGTGGATGTATAAGTCCAACCACAGTGTGGATGTATAAGTCCAACCACAGTGTGGATGTATAAGTCCAACCACAGTGTGGATGTATAAGTCCAACCACAGTGTGGATGTATAAGTCCAACCACAGTGTGGATGTATAAGTCCAACCACAGTGTGGATGTATAAGTCCAACCACAGTGTGGATGTATAAGTCCAACCACAGTGTGGATGTATAAGTCCAACCACAGTGTGGATGTATAAGTCCAACCACAGTGTGGATGTATAAGTCCAACCACAGTGTGGATGTATAAGTCCAACCACAGTGTGGATGTATAAGTCCAACCACAGTGTGGATGTATAAGTCCAACCACAGTGTGGATGTATAAGTCCAACCACAGTGTGGATGTATAAGTCCAACCACAGTGTGGATGTATAAGTCCAACCACAGTGTGGATGTATAAGTCCAACCACAGTGTGGATGTATAAGTCCAACCACAGTGTGGATGTATAAGTCCAACCACAGTGTGGATGTATAAGTCCAACCACAGTGTGGATGTATAAGTCCAACCACAGTGTGGATGTATAAGTCCAACCACAGTGTGGATGTATAAGTCCAACCACAGTGTGGATGTATAAGTCCAACCACAGTGTGGATGTATAAGTCCAACCACAGTGTGGATGTATAAGTCCAACCACAGTGTGGATGTATAAGTCCAACCACAGTGTGGATGTATAAGTCCAACCACAGTGTGGATGTATAAGTCCAACCACAGTGTGGATGTATAAGTCCAACCACAGTGTGGATGTATAAGTCCAACCACAGTGTGGATGTATAAGTCCAACCACAGTGTGGATGTATAAGTCCAACCACAGTGTGGATGTATAAGTCCAACCACAGTGTGGATGTATAAGTCCAACCACAGTGTGGATGTATAAGTCCAACCACAGTGTGGATGTATAAGTCCAACCACAGTGTGGATGTATAAGTCCAACCACAGTGTGGATGTATAAGTCCAACCACAGTGTGGATGTATAAGTCCAACCACAGTGTGGATGTATAAGTCCAACCACAGTGTGGATGTATAAGTCCAACCACAGTGTGGATGTATAAGTCCAACCACAGTGTGGATGTATAAGTCCAACCACAGTGTGGATGTATAAGTCCAACCACAGTGTGGATGTATAAGTCCAACCACAGTGTGGATGTATAAGTCCAACCACAGTGTGGATGTATAAGTCCAACCACAGTGTGGATGTATAAGTCCAACCACAGTGTGGATGTATAAGTCCAACCACAGTGTGGATGTATAAGTCCAACCACAGTGTGGATGTATAAGTCCAACCACAGTGTGGATGTATAAGTCCAACCACAGTGTGGATGTATAAGTCCAACCACAGTGTGGATGTATAAGTCCAACCACAGTGTGGATGTATAAGTCCAACCACAGTGTGGATGTATAAGTCCAACCACAGTGTGGATGTATAAGTCCAACCACAGTGTGGATGTATAAGTCCAACCACAGTGTGGATGTATAAGTCCAACCACAGTGTGGATGTATAAGTCCAACCACAGTGTGGATGTATAAGTCCAACCACAGTGTGGATGTATAAGTCCAACCACAGTGTGGATGTATAAGTCCAACCACAGTGTGGATGTATAAGTCCAACCACAGTGTGGATGTATAAGTCCAACCACAGTGTGGATGTATAAGTCCAACCACAGTGTGGATGTATAAGTCCAACCACAGTGTGGATGTATAAGTCCAACCACAGTGTGGATGTATAAGTCCAACCACAGTGTGGATGTATAAGTCCAACCACAGTGTGGATGTATAAGTCCAACCACAGTGTGGATGTATAAGTCCAACCACAGTGTGGATGTATAAGTCCAACCACAGTGTGGATGTATAAGTCCAACCACAGTGTGGATGTATAAGTCCAACCACAGTGTGGATGTATAAGTCCAACCACAGTGTGGATGTATAAGTCCAACCACAGTGTGGATGTATAAGTCCAACCACAGTGTGGATGTATAAGTCCAACCACAGTGTGGATGTATAAGTCCAACCACAGTGTGGATGTATAAGTCCAACCACAGTGTGGATGTATAAGTCCAACCACAGTGTGGATGTATAAGTCCAACCACAGTGTGGATGTATAAGTCCAACCACAGTGTGGATGTATAAGTCCAACCACAGTGTGGATGTATAAGTCCAACCACAGTGTGGATGTATAAGTCCAACCACAGTGTGGATGTATAAGTCCAACCACAGTGTGGATGTATAAGTCCAACCACAGTGTGGATGTATAAGTCCAACCACAGTGTGGATGTATAAGTCCAACCACAGTGTGGATGTATAAGTCCAACCACAGTGTGGATGTATAAGTCCAACCACAGTGTGGATGTATAAGTCCAACCACAGTGTGGATGTATAAGTCCAACCACAGTGTGGATGTATAAGTCCAACCACAGTGTGGATGTATAAGTCCAACCACAGTGTGGATGTATAAGTCCAACCACAGTGTGGATGTATAAGTCCAACCACAGTGTGGATGTATAAGTCCAACCACAGTGTGGATGTATAAGTCCAACCACAGTGTGGATGTATAAGTCCAACCACAGTGTGGATGTATAAGTCCAACCACAGTGTGGATGTATAAGTCCAACCACAGTGTGGATGTATAAGTCCAACCACAGTGTGGATGTATAAGTCCAACCACAGTGTGGATGTATAAGTCCAACCACAGTGTGGATGTATAAGTCCAACCACAGTGTGGATGTATAAGTCCAACCACAGTGTGGATGTATAAGTCCAACCACAGTGTGGATGTATAAGTCCAACCACAGTGTGGATGTATAAGTCCAACCACAGTGTGGATGTATAAGTCCAACCACAGTGTGGATGTATAAGTCCAACCACAGTGTGGATGTATAAGTCCAACCACAGTGTGGATGTATAAGTCCAACCACAGTGTGGATGTATAAGTCCAACCACAGTGTGGATGTATAAGTCCAACCACAGTGTGGATGTATAAGTCCAACCACAGTGTGGATGTATAAGTCCAACCACAGTGTGGATGTATAAGTCCAACCACAGTGTGGATGTATAAGTCCAACCACAGTGTGGATGTATAAGTCCAACCACAGTGTGGATGTATAAGTCCAACCACAGTGTGGATGTATAAGTCCAACCACAGTGTGGATGTATAAGTCCAACCACAGTGTGGATGTATAAGTCCAACCACAGTGTGGATGTATAAGTCCAACCACAGTGTGGATGTATAAGTCCAACCACAGTGTGGATGTATAAGTCCAACCACAGTGTGGATGTATAAGTCCAACCACAGTGTGGATGTATAAGTCCAACCACAGTGTGGATGTATAAGTCCAACCACAGTGTGGATGTATAAGTCCAACCACAGTGTGGATGTATAAGTCCAACCACAGTGTGGATGTATAAGTCCAACCACAGTGTGGATGTATAAGTCCAACCACAGTGTGGATGTATAAGTCCAACCACAGTGTGGATGTATAAGTCCAACCACAGTGTGGATGTATAAGTCCAACCACAGTGTGGATGTATAAGTCCAACCACAGTGTGGATGTATAAGTCCAACCACAGTGTGGATGTATAAGTCCAACCACAGTGTGGATGTATAAGTCCAACCACAGTGTGGATGTATAAGTCCAACCACAGTGTGGATGTATAAGTCCAACCACAGTGTGGATGTATAAGTCCAACCACAGTGTGGATGTATAAGTCCAACCACAGTGTGGATGTATAAGTCCAACCACAGTGTGGATGTATAAGTCCAACCACAGTGTGGATGTATAAGTCCAACCACAGTGTGGATGTATAAGTCCAACCACAGTGTGGATGTATAAGTCCAACCACAGTGTGGATGTATAAGTCCAACCACAGTGTGGATGTATAAGTCCAACCACAGTGTGGATGTATAAGTCCAACCACAGTGTGGATGTATAAGTCCAACCACAGTGTGGATGTATAAGTCCAACCACAGTGTGGATGTATAAGTCCAACCACAGTGTGGATGTATAAGTCCAACCACAGTGTGGATGTATAAGTCCAACCACAGTGTGGATGTATAAGTCCAACCACAGTGTGGATGTATAAGTCCAACCACAGTGTGGATGTATAAGTCCAACCACAGTGTGGATGTATAAGTCCAACCACAGTGTGGATGTATAAGTCCAACCACAGTGTGGATGTATAAGTCCAACCACAGTGTGGATGTATAAGTCCAACCACAGTGTGGATGTATAAGTCCAACCACAGTGTGGATGTATAAGTCCAACCACAGTGTGGATGTATAAGTCCAACCACAGTGTGGATGTATAAGTCCAACCACAGTGTGGATGTATAAGTCCAACCACAGTGTGGATGTATAAGTCCAACCACAGTGTGGATGTATAAGTCCAACCACAGTGTGGATGTATAAGTCCAACCACAGTGTGGATGTATAAGTCCAACCACAGTGTGGATGTATAAGTCCAACCACAGTGTGGATGTATAAGTCCAACCACAGTGTGGATGTATAAGTCCAACCACAGTGTGGATGTATAAGTCCAACCACAGTGTGGATGTATAAGTCCAACCACAGTGTGGATGTATAAGTCCAACCACAGTGTGGATGTATAAGTCCAACCACAGTGTGGATGTATAAGTCCAACCACAGTGTGGATGTATAAGTCCAACCACAGTGTGGATGTATAAGTCCAACCACAGTGTGGATGTATAAGTCCAACCACAGTGTGGATGTATAAGTCCAACCACAGTGTGGATGTATAAGTCCAACCACAGTGTGGATGTATAAGTCCAACCACAGTGTGGATGTATAAGTCCAACCACAGTGTGGATGTATAAGTCCAACCACAGTGTGGATGTATAAGTCCAACCACAGTGTGGATGTATAAGTCCAACCACAGTGTGGATGTATAAGTCCAACCACAGTGTGGATGTATAAGTCCAACCACAGTGTGGATGTATAAGTCCAACCACAGTGTGGATGTATAAGTCCAACCACAGTGTGGATGTATAAGTCCAACCACAGTGTGGATGTATAAGTCCAACCACAGTGTGGATGTATAAGTCCAACCACAGTGTGGATGTATAAGTCCAACCACAGTGTGGATGTATAAGTCCAACCACAGTGTGGATGTATAAGTCCAACCACAGTGTGGATGTATAAGTCCAACCACAGTGTGGATGTATAAGTCCAACCACAGTGTGGATGTATAAGTCCAACCACAGTGTGGATGTATAAGTCCAACCACAGTGTGGATGTATAAGTCCAACCACAGTGTGGATGTATAAGTCCAACCACAGTGTGGATGTATAAGTCCAACCACAGTGTGGATGTATAAGTCCAACCACAGTGTGGATGTATAAGTCCAACCACAGTGTGGATGTATAAGTCCAACCACAGTGTGGATGTATAAGTCCAACCACAGTGTGGATGTATAAGTCCAACCACAGTGTGGATGTATAAGTCCAACCACAGTGTGGATGTATAAGTCCAACCACAGTGTGGATGTATAAGTCCAACCACAGTGTGGATGTATAAGTCCAACCACAGTGTGGATGTATAAGTCCAACCACAGTGTGGATGTATAAGTCCAACCACAGTGTGGATGTATAAGTCCAACCACAGTGTGGATGTATAAGTCCAACCACAGTGTGGATGTATAAGTCCAACCACAGTGTGGATGTATAAGTCCAACCACAGTGTGGATGTATAAGTCCAACCACAGTGTGGATGTATAAGTCCAACCACAGTGTGGATGTATAAGTCCAACCACAGTGTGGATGTATAAGTCCAACCACAGTGTGGATGTATAAGTCCAACCACAGTGTGGATGTATAAGTCCAACCACAGTGTGGATGTATAAGTCCAACCACAGTGTGGATGTATAAGTCCAACCACAGTGTGGATGTATAAGTCCAACCACAGTGTGGATGTATAAGTCCAACCACAGTGTGGATGTATAAGTCCAACCACAGTGTGGATGTATAAGTCCAACCACAGTGTGGATGTATAAGTCCAACCACAGTGTGGATGTATAAGTCCAACCACAGTGTGGATGTATAAGTCCAACCACAGTGTGGATGTATAAGTCCAACCACAGTGTGGATGTATAAGTCCAACCACAGTGTGGATGTATAAGTCCAACCACAGTGTGGATGTATAAGTCCAACCACAGTGTGGATGTATAAGTCCAACCACAGTGTGGATGTATAAGTCCAACCACAGTGTGGATGTATAAGTCCAACCACAGTGTGGATGTATAAGTCCAACCACAGTGTGGATGTATAAGTCCAACCACAGTGTGGATGTATAAGTCCAACCACAGTGTGGATGTATAAGTCCAACCACAGTGTGGATGTATAAGTCCAACCACAGTGTGGATGTATAAGTCCAACCACAGTGTGGATGTATAAGTCCAACCACAGTGTGGATGTATAAGTCCAACCACAGTGTGGATGTATAAGTCCAACCACAGTGTGGATGTATAAGTCCAACCACAGTGTGGATGTATAAGTCCAACCACAGTGTGGATGTATAAGTCCAACCACAGTGTGGATGTATAAGTCCAACCACAGTGTGGATGTATAAGTCCAACCACAGTGTGGATGTATAAGTCCAACCACAGTGTGGATGTATAAGTCCAACCACAGTGTGGATGTATAAGTCCAACCACAGTGTGGATGTATAAGTCCAACCACAGTGTGGATGTATAAGTCCAACCACAGTGTGGATGTATAAGTCCAACCACAGTGTGGATGTATAAGTCCAACCACAGTGTGGATGTATAAGTCCAACCACAGTGTGGATGTATAAGTCCAACCACAGTGTGGATGTATAAGTCCAACCACAGTGTGGATGTATAAGTCCAACCACAGTGTGGATGTATAAGTCCAACCACAGTGTGGATGTATAAGTCCAACCACAGTGTGGATGTATAAGTCCAACCACAGTGTGGATGTATAAGTCCAACCACAGTGTGGATGTATAAGTCCAACCACAGTGTGGATGTATAAGTCCAACCACAGTGTGGATGTATAAGTCCAACCACAGTGTGGATGTATAAGTCCAACCACAGTGTGGATGTATAAGTCCAACCACAGTGTGGATGTATAAGTCCAACCACAGTGTGGATGTATAAGTCCAACCACAGTGTGGATGTATAAGTCCAACCACAGTGTGGATGTATAAGTCCAACCACAGTGTGGATGTATAAGTCCAACCACAGTGTGGATGTATAAGTCCAACCACAGTGTGGATGTATAAGTCCAACCACAGTGTGGATGTATAAGTCCAACCACAGTGTGGATGTATAAGTCCAACCACAGTGTGGATGTATAAGTCCAACCACAGTGTGGATGTATAAGTCCAACCACAGTGTGGATGTATAAGTCCAACCACAGTGTGGATGTATAAGTCCAACCACAGTGTGGATGTATAAGTCCAACCACAGTGTGGATGTATAAGTCCAACCACAGTGTGGATGTATAAGTCCAACCACAGTGTGGATGTATAAGTCCAACCACAGTGTGGATGTATAAGTCCAACCACAGTGTGGATGTATAAGTCCAACCACAGTGTGGATGTATAAGTCCAACCACAGTGTGGATGTATAAGTCCAACCACAGTGTGGATGTATAAGTCCAACCACAGTGTGGATGTATAAGTCCAACCACAGTGTGGATGTATAAGTCCAACCACAGTGTGGATGTATAAGTCCAACCACAGTGTGGATGTATAAGTCCAACCACAGTGTGGATGTATAAGTCCAACCACAGTGTGGATGTATAAGTCCAACCACAGTGTGGATGTATAAGTCCAACCACAGTGTGGATGTATAAGTCCAACCACAGTGTGGATGTATAAGTCCAACCACAGTGTGGATGTATAAGTCCAACCACAGTGTGGATGTATAAGTCCAACCACAGTGTGGATGTATAAGTCCAACCACAGTGTGGATGTATAAGTCCAACCACAGTGTGGATGTATAAGTCCAACCACAGTGTGGATGTATAAGTCCAACCACAGTGTGGATGTATAAGTCCAACCACAGTGTGGATGTATAAGTCCAACCACAGTGTGGATGTATAAGTCCAACCACAGTGTGGATGTATAAGTCCAACCACAGTGTGGATGTATAAGTCCAACCACAGTGTGGATGTATAAGTCCAACCACAGTGTGGATGTATAAGTCCAGCCACAGTGTGGATGTATAAGTCCAACCACAGGCAAAGATAGGATATATAATGTCTGTTAAGTGTTTTGTCACCTTTAAGGATAAATAGTCACGTGACAGTGACGTCAGTTCTGGTCGCGGTTAAAAAATACCCTTAATTTTTCTATTTTCCTTTTTTGTGTTTTTGTGGTTTTGCGTCTTTCCGTTTTGTGATTCAAAACTACATTTTATAACATATGAAAAGCAGTAAAAGATAATTTAAGAAGTGTTATTTCAGATGCATGATTTATCATTAAGCGATTTTTCACTTGTATGGTGACCCTATGGCGTTCCTCTTGAAAAAGACTTGGCACAAATGTACAAGGAAGCCATCTTGTTTTTGTGGTAAATACAGTCCTCAAAGATGTGAACGATGAAAAGATGGATTCAAGCATACTTCGTAAAAGACAAAGAACTGAGCCTTATTGTATAATACATTGTACTGATGACAACACAACGTTAATCAGTCCAAATTCTCTTGACTCATGGAAAACGTTGCAAAAAGCTGGTGAAATCAGAGATCACGAAGGCATTCTTAGTGTACAGGTTGCCGATGACCAAATCCCGAATGGAGTATTTTACCATCGCAAATGTCGAAGCACGTTTACACACAAACATGACTTAGATCGAATTAAAAAGAGTAAGAATGATGAAAAAGGGAAGGAGGTGGAGGTGGAGACGAGTCATCTAGAGAAGAGATCATCTATAAGACAAGGTAAGATGCTTGTTCGGCTAAATAAAAAAAGTAAGAATCTTAAACAAATAAGATAATCATAAAGTAGCTAGTTGTGTATGGAAAGAAAAGTATCAGTATTGCAGAATTTTAGTTATAGTTATAGTTATCTATATTAATATCTTGTTTGTGTTCTATTATGAAAAGTAAAATTATTAATAAAATTTTAAAACATTACTTTATTTAAGGAAAGCCAAGTACTTCCAGCTCCCGGGTGTACGAGAAACAGTGCATCTTCTGTGAAAAGAAAGAGAAGTTTTTAAAGGTTCAAAATCAAGGGAAGGCTTAACACAAGCCAGACAACTCAGAGTCGATGACACAGTGAGAAAAGCTGCAGAAATAAAAATGACAAGAGAATCCTGGCCCTGCAAGCCGAGAGCTGGTTGCAGCCGAGGCTCACTGGCACCATTCCTGCACACAGAATTATACGAGGGCAACGAGCAAATCTGTGAATACAACAGATACTGAAGAACTTCGTGATAGTTATACTGAAGCCGAGCTCAACGCATTTTCTAGATTGTGCGATATATAAGGAATGATTTATTTCAGAGCAATAATATAATGGAGCTTGTACAATTAAGTGATATGCTTAGAGGGTGGATGTTGGAATCTGGGGTACAGAAATCAAACCGTCAACAAAACTCACTTAAGAAGAAAACTTAGTGTTGAATTTGGAAATTCTTTACACTTGATTCAAAATGAATCTAACAAAGTTATCGTCTACCCAATAGCTTCACACGGGATCAGCAGTCTTATTAAATCATCGCCTACAAAAGGAAGTAAGTAAACGTTTTAAGGGCCTCTCGTTCACACATTGGCGAAAGTTTAAAAGACGTAGCTAGTGAGATTAGGCAGTCTGTAAAGCAACACTGCGCTAAACAAGAGTGGCCTCCAGATCCCTCCAATATCACCCGGGATAACAGTGGCGCTCCAACTATAGTGACAACCTTTCTTCAGTACGTTCTGGTTGGTGGATGTTCAGAGCTCGGTGAACGCATGACCTGGCTTTACAGTTCTGTTGGCCAAGACCTTATGTTTGGTATAACTCGTGGTCGATACAAGCCTGCAAAAACACATTCTGTTACCCTCGGCAGTCAAATCGCTAACAGGTATTCATTATTATAAACATATTATAATTGTTTTTACAAGTGACAAGCAATTTATTCACGGTTAAACTTTCTATCTATTTCAGGTAATGTTGAGCTTATACAGATTCTAAACCGTTTGGGCACGGTATATCATATTCTCAACTCGAAGAGGTTGATACAGCCCTGTGCCTACAAAAGTTGCCATGACACCTGAAGATGGCGTCCCTCTCCCAAGTAACATATACCCAGGTACAAATACTGTCCTCGCCTTTGACAACATTGATAGGCTCGAAGGAACCCTGTCCGGAGGTGGGACATCGCATCGTGTTAATGGTATCGCCGTTCAGCCTGTTACTTACGGCCCTGATCAGAAAATAGTGGTCCCCAAGGTGGAAAAGACAAAGAAAAGATCCTTCTCTGCTCCAGAAGAGCGTCTCCCAATCTACAAGTTGGTAAGCGAGTTGGGCCCCCGCCAAGAAAAGTGAGGGATGTGACGGCGAAACAATTCTTAAAGAATTTACAAAGAAGAATCTGCTGTTCAGTTCATCCTTGCTCGTCTACATTATGCAGCCCATCAACAAAAGGTCAGCAGCTGGACTGGGTTTAACATCACGGTTCACGACAAAGACGCCATCATTCCCAATAATGTAGGTATTTGCCGACCATTAAATTAATGCACCAGCCACTGATGTTTCCACTGTCAACGAAGCCCTCAACCGATCTCTCACTATCATGCGCTCGCTCCATCTCAAAAGCATCATATGTTTTTCGATCAGGCCATCTATGCCAAGGCGTTTGAGGTGAAGTGCAAGGAGTATGAGAAGTTCAAGCCCATAGTTCTACGTCTTGGAACTTTTCATACCCTTGGTACATAATCTCTATCATCGGTAAAAGTTCCAGCATGCATGTTGGTCTAAAGGACTTATTCGTTGAAACTGGGGTAGTGGCTGAGGGCTCCGTGTCTGCAGTTCTGGAGGGCCGAAACTATAACAGGGGTGTTCGTGTGCACAAACTGGCTTACGAAGCATTCATGAGGTTGGCATTGCAAGGATTTTATCCTTGGCTTAACGAGTCAAACCCAGCGGACAGTCGTCAAGTACAATCATGTCTTGATGAAATTGGTACCCTAGCTGATGAACTGTGTAAGAGAGACACGATGGGTTTTCAAGAGCCGAGTTTTTCCAGCGTTTTTTTCTGACCTTTTTGCTGAATACGCTCTTCATCTCCGGAATACCAATGGCCCCTTTCAGCATTTGGATGTCCTATATATAGACATGATCGAGCTACTACTTCACATGATCCGTGCCTCTAGAGAAGGTAATTGGAACCATCTCCCTGTGTCCGCCAGATGCTCCCATGGTGCTTTTCCTACGATGCTATCAACTACGCAAGATACATGCAGCTTATTACAGCGATATGACAATCTACCAGATGAGCACCTGAGGTACACGAGTTCATAAGAAACGGTGGATTTTAGTTCATTTGAGCAACGACAATACATTTGGAAGAATTCCCGTGACCAGACTCTTGAAGAAACCGTAAATAAAGATACCCAAACACCTGGGGGTACCAAGGGCTTTAGTTTGAAACCTGGAGCCGTACAAAGGTACTACTTGACGGCAGATTTAGAACTTTGTTCCTGCGCAGTTTGCGCGAAATGGTCGCTATGCCAAAGGGAAGCACGGCCATGCTGACCTTCACTCGTCTCGCATTGCCCAAGATGGGAAAGATGTGGCCGCAATGGTTGATTTTAATCAGAACTGGACAGATCCATTTGCAGGTCATGTGCAACTGTCCCGCATCTCAACAGGAGCTGTTGCCACTACTGCTATAGCAGAGGACCTTGCGACCGCCTATAAAGTTGGAGAGGCAGCCAACGCTGATTTCAAGAAGATCCGTCTCGAATCACAGCCCCCAAAGGTAAGGTTCAATGACAAATTGAAGAAGCAAAAGCTGAAAACCTTCAGTGCTTTATCGAAGACCAAGACAGTGACAAAGGGTAAAGACACAGAAACTGTTCTGCGCGCGATCTGATCGAAATTTGTTTGCGCGGATGATCGTAATTGCTGAAAGCCGCAATCTGCAAATGCAAGATGTGTTAAAGCACCCATTAGGCCCTTCTCTCTGCTTCCCTGGCCTGCAACAATGGCTTTCCCCGAAAGACCAATAAAGCACAACTTGGCAAAGAATTAGAGACATTGATCCAGCCAACAACAGAGGTAACACGGCCGTCAGCTTACCTAATAGATGGGATGGCTCTCGTCCAAAAGCTGAAGGTAGATTATCTCACATTTGGTGAGATCGCAGACAAGATTCTATCTAGAGTGTTGCTTGAGGGAGAGGGTAGCAACAGAGTGGATGTGGTATTTGACGTGTACAGAGACATTTCCATTAAATCAGCAGAGAGAGAACTCAGAGGTGAAAGTGATGCTATAACTTTCAAGAACCTTGCGGCTGGCCAGAAGGTCAAGCAATTCAAGGATTATTTACGCAATGGTGACAACAAAACAAGTCTTGTCAGGTTTGTTGTGGAACACTGGCAAAACACACCGAGTCGCAAGAGACTGGAAGACAAGGAGCTGCATGTAACATGTGGAAACCGATGCTACAAGATCGCTGCCAAAAGAATAGAGGATGAAGAAGAGCTAAGATCTGAACAAGAGGAGGCTGATACACGACTTCTCCTGCACGCGCAACATGCAGCAAATGAGCAGCGATATAAGTCAATCATTGTATCCTCAGAAGACACAGACGTTAGAATCCTATGCCTTGCGTTTTCATTTTCCATTGATGTACCGATTTATCAGCGTTGTGTTTCTCAACTGAACGCTCGGTATGTCGACATTGGAAAAATAGCCATGCTATTGGCCAAAATGCGTGCACAGCACTACCAGGTTTGCACGCATTTACGGGTGTGTGATGCAGTGAGTGCCTTTGCATGGATTGGGAAAGTGAAGCCCCTGAACAAGTTACTGAGTAAAGAGGAATACCAAAGCACATTCGAGCAACTTGGAGAAAAATGGTTGATGTCTGAAGATCTTTTGATGCAGCATTTAGAGGCATTTGTCTGTGATATCTATGGCGCAAGAACGGTATCTCAGACGTGAACAATCAAATGCAGAATATAATCGGTTCTTCTGTGCAAAGATATAATTAATAAAACTATAATAATACATCAAGTAAACTAATCTATAAAAATATCATCAACCTGCTCATATCTAAACAATGTTTAAAAATAAAAAGTATAACAATATGTACAATAAATTAAAAGTAATAATAAAAGGTTAATAGTTAATTATCAAAAATAAAATGTTCCAAATATAAAACAGCTGCTTTGAAATAACGAGCTATATGCAACGAGTATGAAATGGTGGCTTTCTGCATCTTCTCTAAAACACACTTTGATCGGGCACACCACCAAGCTTCTTCATAGTTTCTTCTACGTCCCTCGACCATCCTCCCAATGCGTCAATGATGATGTACATTGCTGCACCTTGTAACCAGGATGCTGTTTTTCAATTCTAAAAGTAGTGGACCATACTTTATGCCTTCTCTTCAACTTTCTTTGCACGATTATCAATCCAGGGCAGCTCATTTTTACTGCCAGACTTGCTTTGCTTGTGGTCCACGAAACGAGCATCGATCTATTAGCTCTAACATATGTGTGTTCGCATATACCGCCACACATCACAAAACCTTTCCCTTCATCCGACTCATAGATAGGTTTTGGTTTCACAGGTGAATACCAAGGGGGAACACCTTCCCCACTTGAGATCTTTGCACTTCTCGAAGAATAACATCTTCAGAGCAGCATTGCGTCGGTCCAAATACTTTGATTGAGCAAGTGTAGAACATCAGACAAAATGTGTGGAAGTGTCTCTGCTTCTTTACCGCACAGCCTACAGCTTACTCTCCCGGTTGTTTTGGTCTTTTGTGTTGTACACTTTGGTTGGCAAGAGTTGTTCATAGAGTTCGATCATACCTGCAACTGTATGGGTGGGTGCCGATGACCAATCCTTCATCCATGCAAAGCACGCATCTTGACTAAGTTCTTCATCTTTCCAACGCGATATGAGCAACCGCCATGCCAATTCTCTGCCTTTATGGTCTCCTGTAGCTTATCTATCATTGCACGCTTCAGAGTTCTTTGATCTTCGTTCCCTCAACTTCTACCTCTGGTCTTCTAGCTAAAGTAATTGAAGGATTTGGGTATCTAGAGGATAAACTTATCTCCAGTTCCTCTGCATATTTGTGTGCTTCAGTTAGTAGTGAAGAATGGCCTTCTCCACTGCTCTCTCCTCAAACATTGGACAGTTCTTATCGTAGGGTCTGCAATCTGATAGAGCTTTACAGCAGCTTTGATCTTTGTAAGCTTGTATTTTTTGTTCAACGGATCTCAGGCCACGCCTCCTAGTGTCTGGGTAGATACATAACAGCTGTCGAGCTCAATGGGTGTTTTCCTCCGTTCTCGTGAATAATCTTTCTTGCTTCTCTATCAACTACTCTCAGTTTCTGTGAAGGCAGTGTTGGGTCCACATCAAATAGCTGAGCACGGAAGTGCGAATTGATTAGTTGCTATTACTCGGTTAACATCGAAAGCGGGCTAGACCAGATTACTGACAAGCGTTGAAGGTAGACCTTTGCTGCACTCACGAGAGCTAACTTCTCGTCCTGTTTCACTGTTTCACATACTCCAAGGAACTTATAGCTTGAACCTTCTTTGATACTCTGAACCACTGACGTCTGGTCGAGTTTAAGACCTGCTGCATCATGCACTAGAACACCTCTCTTGACATGAATAGTATTGCACTTCTTCGGGTCCACTGTAATCCAATATCATTCATTGCTGCACATGGGATCTTAGGACTGTATTAAGCTT